>NC_133660.1:297001533-297086252 GCF_037893015.1 Macrotis lagotis | reverse complement strand
ATAAATGCTTAGGAATAAAAATTTCAAGCAGTGTTTTTTTATCAAATATACTCTTGACAAATATAGCATTTTTCTCTAAAATACAACATTCACCAAAAATGTCACCTATTTATTTTTGGAAGATGTAGCAATGGAGGGTAATAATGAAAGAAAATATATATCAGTTTGTAAAAAAAAAATAACGACATTTATTATCTGTGTTACTGTACATTTCCATTGCTTTTTATTTTGTTTTTGTCTTTTGTCCTTGAAAGACAGTATTATGGTGCAGTCACTATTCAGAAATGAATATGCCTTTTTCACTGGCTATAGTATTAAGATACATCACCATCTCTGTTGCCTCCGTATTGGAAGAACTGCTGAACTTTTCCATCAATCTACAAACTGAATTCTGCTATAAAAATTGTTCTCTCTTATAATTTGAGTTGCATGAGCGCAAACTATATATATATATATATATATATATATATATATATATATATGTATATATATATATACATATGTTTTGTTTTCCTTCACAATGAATCACTAGCAACAGTAAAATGACAATAATGGAAGCAACAATAGCTAGCTTTTATACATTACTTAAAAATGTACAAAGCATTTTTCTATTTACTGTTACATTTAATTCATGCATATTGCAGATGAGTAATGTCTTCCTCATGGTAAGCTTTTAATGAATGTTTTTTTTATTCTTTAATATTTTTATTTTTGATTTTTGTCTTTTCCTTTACACCCTTTTTCATTAAATGAAAAAGAATTCATACCTATCTATATATTTATCTGCATCTATCAGTCTATCACTTTATCTGATATATGAGCAAAAAGGTCATATCTACCTAATAATTCCTTTTTCAGATGCTTTGTTCTGTCATTTTCACTTATATTGTTGGAATAAACAATATTTCTTCTAATACCAGCCAGAGGCATTCTAGACATGGTATATCATCCTCTGACTTGAAGGTCTCATATTCCCAAACATAGTTTCTACCTAATTCTCCAATAAAAATTCTGAATCTTATAATGTTATCATGCTAATATCCATAAGCAAAGTTTATGGAGAAAGAGGCCCTTGTATTGATATATTTTTAATGTGTATGATAAAGAATATTGAATATCATCAAAAATAATTATGTAATTATGACAGGAGATACAATGGAGATAAGGTTTTTGAACTCAGTAAGAAAATTACTAATTTTCATAAAACAAGACTTCATTTAAAATAAAAAGAAATAAGTTTTGTATGAAACTGGAGAACAGTGAAAAAAGGGTTTTAATAAAATATTGACTTCAAGTCAAAAAACAATTACTTTTTATAATGAGCAAATCATATATGAATAAAATCTGAGGAAGAAAAACATGATTATATGAAAAATGAAGTTTTATGAGTTTTGATGAACATTTTATTTCTATAATTCCAATCTTTCTAATGGTTTGATGATCCCATCAATGGTTATTTATCCAAAGAGAGAGAACTCAAGTCATGGAGACCTGCCTATTCTATGAAACTCCCATCCATTTTTTCTCATATGTTTAGCAAAAAACATCCACTGAGGGGCAGCTAGGTGGCTCAGTGGATATAGCACCAGCCCTGGAGTCAGGAGTACCTGGGTTCAAATCCGGTCTCAGACACTTAATCATTACCTAGTCGTGTGGCCTTCGGCAAGCCACTTAACACCGTTGCCTTGCAAAAAACCTTAAAAAAAACAACCTTCCACTGAATATTCAAGGAAAATTGTGTCCCTTATTCTCTCCACATCACCATTCCACTGTTTTCTTTCCCTAACCTTGCATTTCTTTGATGAAAGGCTTTATGTAATTTTGTATAATCCCTTATTGGATTACTCATGTATACCAAGCCTCTCTCCCTTCTACTCTTTTTAAATGACTATGACTCATTTAGATGGTTTCAGTATTCTGAAATCTTGCCACTTCTCTAATAAGAAATGAAAACAAAATGAATGTGAGAGTGGGATACTTCATTATTTCTTTATTTAGGTCATAAAATCTGATGGTTGGAATTGAAAATCTGCATAATGGTAAGGAGGTAAGCATGTAAAACTGTGATTTATGAATTAAGAAAAATCAAGACAAGGGATAGACAAGGGATTGTAGGTCTCTCTCTTCTGCCCCAAAATAAGACAGGACATGGTGGATTCTTTGTTTGGTTCAGAGGCCATTGTAATCATATTGGGTTGGATGAATAGCAGGAAGAGTAGTGGACCTGCTTCTAGGTTTCCACATGGAAGGGTTATGGGTATGGAAAGATATGAGGAACAGATGAAGGAGAATGACCTGAACTAGAGAAAAAAAATTAGCTTGCATAATAAGAAGGATTTAAAGAACACTGGAATTCTGAAACCTGGAGATTAAATGTGGAGAGGGGAAATGAGATAAGATTTGAGAAGAAGCTAAAAAGTTAATAAGACCTTTAACTGATGATCTGCATGGCCTAGATCTGAGGAGGAAGGGATTGAACTGAAGGGGAAGGGTTTGTGGTTAAGAAAAATGACTAGAGAAGAAAATTTGGATAAGAATGAGAAAACAAAAGTTAAGAATTAAAGGGGAACTCCTAAGGAAGGAAGGAAGCTATTTAAGGAGTGAAAAATTGTCACAGCAATGACATTCATGATAGAAGAGAAAAGAAACTGGGCATAATGTTCAAGTTGCTAATGAGATATCATCTCTTGAAAAAGGAGCTAGGCAGCTCCCGAACTGTAGATGGAACTTTCAAAGAGACATTTTAATTTTTGTTAAAGGAAAAAAAAAATAACCAACAATTAAGGTTATCCTAAAATGGGATATTTTACCTCTCAAGAGTGTGAATTCACCGAGAATAGAAGCCCCAAATCAGATATTATCATTACGTTTAGAATTAAGTTTCGAAATAAATGCTTTCAGGGGTGGCTAGGTGGTGCAATTTATAGAGCACCGGCCCTGGAGTCAGGAGTACCTGAGTTCAAATCCGGCCTCAGATACTTAATAATTACCTAGCTGTGTGGCCTTGGGCAAGCCTCTTAACCCCATTTACCTTGAAAAAAGCCTAAAAAAGAAATTAATGTTTTCAATGAATTCCTCTAATTAAAATTTTATGATTTTAAATATTGAAGTATCAATTTTCTGTAAGAATATATATTTGCTCCATTAGACTAATATTTTGTTTATCAATTTCCTTAATGCAGCAATAACATCTTTGTTTTTTAGACTGTATATCAGGGGATTAAACACAGGAGTCAGAATGGTATAGAAAAGAGAGAGAACTTTTTCTATCCCTAATTGGCTTGACTTTGGTATCAGATATGTAATAATACCAGACCCATAGAATAAACCCAGAACCATGAGATGGGAAGAGCAAGTGGAAAAGGCCTTTTGTCTCCCTGTGACCAATGGCAACTTCAGTATGGTAGTGATGATTTTGAGATAGAATCCAAGAATGATGAGAAAGGGAACCATCCCAAGTAGCACAGCAGCAGCATAGACAGAGAACTCTTGCACAGAGGTATCCACACAGGCCAACTTTAGCAGTGGAGGGACATCACAGAAAACATGATTGAGTTCATTAAAACAGAAGGGTAGTGAAATTACCTGATATGTCTGTACTAATTGTCCAGGGATCCCAGTTATCCAGGAAACAACTACAAACTGGACACAAACTTTGTGGGTCATGATAAGAGGGTAGTAGAGAGGCTTACAAATGGCCACGTAACGATCATAGGCCATCACAGCCAGAAGAAAGCTCTCAGTGACTCCCAGAATAAGAAAAAATGAGAGTTGTATAGCACAGGCCATCAAGGAAATTGCTCTGTTCTGTGTCCAAAGGTTTGCCAACATTCTGGGGAGAGTCACTGATGTATAACAGATTTCCACGAAAGAAAAATTTCCCAGGAAAAAATACATGGGGGTTTGGAGAGTTGGATCAACATTTGTAATGACAATGATGAGGCCATTTCCTATGAGAATACTCGCATATATGATCAAAAAAATTCCAAATAGAAACCCTTGGAAGTTGGGAAGATCAGAAAATCCCAGAAGAATAAATTCCATTATGACAGTGAAATTTTCTTCTGCCCCATTTTCTGTGTATTCCATCTGCAGAAATAATGAATTCAGGATGGACAAGTAATTTTACTTCTTGGAGTCCCAATTAAAGGTTATAGATGAGGTTATCTTTCTAGATACTGCCTGCTCTGAAAGTCTATATTTTAGATTCTCAATGAAAAAACTGTCCAACTTTAATCATGTGAAGGTCTATCTGAATCTTTAAGATTCTTTCAGATTTGGGGGAATAGAAGGACACTAAGGCCTTGTAGCAAGAAGATGCCCAAATGACATAAACTCTGAAAGAAGAGAATGCAAGTCTATAAAATACTCAATATCGGTTGTAATCTATACAGAATTATTGTTGTCTACCCCATGTTTCAACTCCTGCCAGCAGTTCTGCTCTTACAGTTCTGGCAGTCCATACTCACTATTACTGTTTTTGTCATTCTCATGATCTCTTCATCTACCACCTCCAACTTCAATCACTTCTCAACTCTTTCAGAAGTCACCAGAATAAGAAGTTCACTAGGGAAAAATTGAATCATCAAACCCTGAGCTCAAGCCTTGCCTTTGTGACATTATTCTTTGTGATCCTAGATAAATCACTTAAACTCTAAAGGCACAAAGTTGTCTGCAATTATAAATTGTAGAACAATTGTGAATTCCACTTGATAGAAATGAGTTGTTCCTACTGTCTCCAGAGAAGAGTTGGTATGGAATACTATGTTTTAATGTGTGTCAGACTGGGAATATGAATTTTTGTTAAATTCATCATCCAAAATGTATTTTCTTCAAGTCCCAGCTCAGACTTACTTATCCTAAAATATGGAAAAAAAACCTTCCTCTTATGAATGCTAAATCTGTGGAAATTCCTACAAGGAGAAACTACCTGCTCCAAGAAAAAGAGGACATTGTTCTAGATCAGAGTTCACTAGTTCTCTGAATTTTCTTGGCATATTCTATGCTACATAAAAAGGAGGAAAATAACCTAGAGTTTATGTGCATATATAAAAGGAAGCAAAAAATAAAAAAAATTAACTGCAAAGTAATGATATAATTTCCACAAATTATTCTTCCTAATCTCTCATCAAGTCTTTCACAAAATTTAGCTGAAAGCCCTCAAATTCTGTCCAATATTATCAGTGAAGGGAATAAATATCCATTCATACTACTTTGTTCTGAACAATGTAATAAGTTCTTCGCAAGTTTTATCCCCTTTGCTTTTCATAATAAACCTATAATGCTAGTGCCATTATTCCCATTTTACAGTTGAGAAAGCTGAGGCAGACAGAGGCTCTGACTTCGACCAGAATCAAAGATACTAAGGCAAAATCTGCGACAAGATCTGGAGGCAAGATTCAGGTCTCAGTGACTCCCACTCTATTGATGGTATCATGAAGCTGCCTTTGATTCTTGATTATATAATAAAAATTTTTGAACTGAAATAGTATACAAATGGAAAATTAAGTATAATGGATAGATTTTGCTAAAAAAAATTTTAAAAGAAAAAAAGGGAGAGAGAAACAAAAACTAGAGCCCAAGTCTCCTCATTCCAAGGAGTTAGTGAGCAGGATAGGGTTGTCATGTAAGCCCAGGGTAGCCAAAAAAAAAAAAAAAAAGACAATGTATTTCTTTGGAGCTTGAGGATCTTTGTTTGACTTCTGATTTTGTTCTAAATTAGTTAAATTCCATTCAGTAATTCATTGAACCTTATGGAAGCAGAATTGTTTCCTCAGTAAAGTGAAGAGATTCATTAGATGAACTATCCATGATGTATGATACTGAGGAATAAACGTAAGATACATTTTCCTGCATCTTGAGAATGATTATCATTAAAGTTAAATATTGTTTCTCATTATGACTGATTGAATTAGCAAAAGCCAATTCCAAAAAAACATCAAGTCAATTAGAGTACAGCAGTCAAACCTACCTTGGTGGGCTGACTGGATCAAAAGCAATCTTGACAGGACCTACCCTTATCCAGATAGTTCCTTAATTCATAGAATGGCTACCATAACACAAAAAAAGGCAGAACATGGAAATCCTCATTAGGAGAATCATAGTATTAAAGAACTAGAGTAACTTTACTTTCTTTTTGTTCATTTGTTTTGTTAGTTGAAATTGGTCAAAATTCTCAAGATTAGAATTTTGAGGAGCTGCTTTTTCTCCTCTTTCTATAGGAACAGGCTAACTGCCTATAAGTTGATTCAATTGTTGAGTTGTATTCTGTACTTTCAAACATGCCCAGTTCTTTGTTACCCCATTTGGAGTATTCTTGGCAAGGATATTGGAGTATTTGCCATTTCCTTCATCATCTCATTTTGCAAATGAGGAAACTGAAACAAACAGGGTTAAGTGACTTGATCAGTCACACAACTAATAAGGGTCTGAGGCTAGATTTCAACTCAGGAAGACATATTTTTGAGTCAAGGTCTAGCACTGTATTATATCACCTGATTGCCTAAAATCTATTGATAGAATTCTGAAAAAAAAAACAAAACTGACAGCTTTTAATGACTTCTGCTAGGTATCTAGGGGTTGAAGGAAATACATCTGAGTTTCTCTTATACATACTAAGTCCTCGATGACTTTATTTGTCAAATTATTTTCCTTTAATCAGTAAATAAAAAATTAAGTAATATTTGTTTTTTGACCCATAACTTTTTCACACATGATTTGTGATTATCAGTACCAACCTATACTTAGACCAATGCTAACACCATAATTCCTTGCTTCAATAACAAAATATATAATTTGTAAATGACTATCCTGTCTTAGAAACTGTTGCTCTTTTCTTGACTATGACCTGAACAAAGTCCATCCAAGTTAGAGATTTACATTCGAATGTCGAAACCTTTCCTGACAGGATGCCATTAACTTTACTAAATCTTGATCACTCTATAGCAATTTTAGAGGATACTGTCATAAAAGTAGACATAAAAAACCCAACCCTGAAATCAGGGACATAGAAATTGATGGTGAAATAATACAATTCTTTTCAGGAAGAATGATAAAAAATTCATTTACTTCTATCTCTGATGAATATAATTAGAATGATAGTAATTGCATGAGATAGCATAGAGCTTTAGCTAGAGAAATGAATTCTAGAAATTTTGGGTACATATCTTGCATCTAAGGTACATCCTCTATGTTATTCATATAACCCCTCAAGTTCTTGGACAACTTTCTAAGTTGCAGAAAATATACTAACATGTTGGTAAAGAAATGTTACCATGGGTAGAATTTCCAGAATGAGTTTTTTTTTCTGTCCACATTTATACACGGATACTTCCAGAGGCAGTCAGCATGAGATGACTAGAAGGGCAGCCATGTAGTTAGAAAATATTGAGTTCAGGTCTTGTCTTGGCCAAATAATTGGTATGTGACTCTGGGCAATGATTTTCAATTTTTAATGACACAGGTAGCTCTCTCAGACTATAAGTAGTAGAACAATTGTGAGTCTGATTTGATAGAGTTATCTTATCAAGATATGCACATATGAATAAAGAAATCAAAAGAAACATAAAACCTACCTATTTTCTAAATATTAAAAGTTGCCCTCTAAAAAAATCAAAAACAAGCAATATATATCCCAATTCCTTCTCAAAGTATCCTTTGAAAGCAGTTAAAGGTCTTTAAGTAGGCAAGATTTCTAGCCTTTTCTTGCTCTGTGGGGAATAGCTTCTCTCCCATGCCACTTTTCATTTCTTAATGAGAAGCCAGGTCTTCAGACGTTAACCCCAGTCTTCTAACCGTCCATTAATGAATCAATGCAAGGTAGTAAAAAACCACTGGGAACATGCTAGTCTTCTTGTTCTACCTACTGTATAACAATTTTAACAAACCATTTGCCCTCTCTTATGTTAAACATGGATAATGATGCCATAGCTCTTTATACCCCAGGGTTGCTGTGAGGCAAAAATGTGTTGGCAAGGGTAAACTACTGTGTCTGTGATAATTGGTATTACAGTTCTAATGCATTTTTCTGTTAAATTTGTTAAAACAGTGCACCCCCCAAACAAAACCCTTTGTCAAGACCTAGTTCTTTTTTTAAATTTGTTTTAAGGCAATAGGTCTAAGTAACTTGCCTAAAATCACACAGCTAGGTAATTATTATTATGTCTGAGACTGGATTTGAACTCTACTCCTCCTGACTCCAGGGCCAGTTCTGTATCCACTGCACCACTGAGTTGCTCCTTTTGCTCTGTTTTTTAACATCTTATTATGGAAAACAGAATTAAGTATGAATCCCTTCCTCCATACCTAAAAGAACTGGAATCATTTGTGTAGAATAAGGCTGTGACAAAATACATTAGGGAATTACTGGAATAAAACTCTTCTGATCAAATGAAATAATATTTGTAGAGTTCCTAGCATATATTTATTGTTTTCTGTCTTAGGAAACTGTTTTCTTTTTCTTATGTTCCATGATAGCTAGCCCATCAGCTTCTATCCTCACTTATAAATCATCCAGTAGAGTGTACCAAATCAATATTTATATTTGGAAAAATGTTCCATGGTCCTGGATATGATGAAAGCCTAATCCACGCTTTATTGTTACCCCATATGATATTGAATATTAAAGATTAGATTTCATTTAGGAAATGAAAACAAGTCTTTTTGCTAAAAATAGCAATGTTTGATTTCAATTCATTGATTTTAGAGTCAAGAAAACTGAATTCCTTGACAGGTAGGTGGCTGGCTCTGGAGTCAGTTACCTAGTTGTAGGACCTTGGGCAAGTCACTTAACTCCATTGCCTTAAATAAATAAAATTAGAAAAAAAAATTAAAAAAAAAGAAAACTGAGCTGCAGTTAGATGAACTGACTTGAATGTCAGCCAAGTAATGATGCACTGAGTTAGTAATTAAATTCTTTTTCTTAGTTGCAAAAAGATTCAGGGTATTTTTCTATTGTCTAAAGGAAAAAGGAAACTGCATATCTATACATTAAAAACCCAATAATCTAATGTCCACTAACTACTCCATACCTCATCATATTTCATTCTCTTTTTGTTCGGTCAAACTTTCATTGAACTGTTCTAGTCTCTCCCTTCTACTATCCCTCTCTCCACCTAATCCTAGGATTATCAACTAATTTTCCATCTGGGAATTTGTATGTAATCTTTTGAAATCAGGACTGTTTTCTAATTTTCTTTTCATTCCCTATTCCTAGCAAATTATTTTTTCATGAAGAAGTCCCTTAGGAACAGCTAGGTGGTGCAATGGATAGAGCACCAGCCCTGGAGTCAAGAGTACCTGTACTCAAATCCAGCCTCAGACATTTAATAATTACCTAGCTGTGTGGCCTTGCACTTAACCCCATTGCCTTGCAAAAAAAAAAAAAAAAAAACTAAAACAAAAAGAAAAGAAAAAAAGAAGTCCCTTTATAAACAGTGTTCAAATTTTTTGAATTTTCTTTTTTTATTACAAATGATTTGGCGCATAGTACTTTTATGTCAGATTTTTATATTCTTGGCCCAAATATCATTGCAGTTGGTGATTATTGCAATGAACTTTAAAGACTTGCATCTTGGATGTAAAGTTATGGCAAATCTGGACAGCATACTATCATGCATGCTAACAAAGTTCTCTATAGTCAAACTATGGTTTTTCGCATTGTGATATATATATATATATATATATATATATATATATATATATATATATATATATATATATATATATCCTGTGTGAATATAGTAGTATGGGGTTAGGGGTGTGTGAATGGTGTGTGATTGGAGGGAGTATGAGTGGTAAGACATTGGAGGGAAAAGACACAGAGTTAAAAATGAAATATATTCACTCTGTACAGACCGAAAGTGAAAGTAATTTCCTAAACAGAAATGACTGTTAAATCAAGATACAGAATATATGATTCTTATTCTACCTACCACTTGCTTCCTGTGGAAACTTTGAAAAATCACAGCACCATGCTGAGCACATAGAAAACATTTATTTAATGTTCATTGACTTACTCATTGACAATGCCTCACTTTCCTTGTCTGCAAAATGAGAGGAAGCTTTACTGGACTGACTTCTGAGATGTCTTCCAGGTCTTACTCTATGATTGTGCAATATTAATCATTTTCATTGAATATAACAACCATGATAATTATTTATCTTTTACCCTGAACATCTTAATGTGATACGACATAAGTAAAGATAAGTAAATAAATATAATAGGTTCATAATTAATTGTGGTGTATTAAAAAAGTTTATGTTTGACCCATTATACACACTTACCAAATAGCACAACATATAAACTACATGAAACAATAGTTAGACTTGAAGTCTGAAAAAATATGAGCTGTAATATTGTCTCAGACAATGAGTAGCTGTGTGACCCGAGATAAGCCAAGAATAAATCTTGAGTTCTCTTTTATTCTTTTTCCACATATTCATTTTTTTGCGAGGATCTGATGATTTCCATGATATTTCTATGTAGTCTCCTCCATCTATCCTCACCAAGTTTCCATTTGAAATTTTGAACTGAATGACTCAGAGACATCTCAAGCATGATATGGACATGAATTCAAAATTATATTTAATGCTGGAAAAACAAAAGTCTGGGAAAACTGAAGAAAATGAGCCCCTCAAAACTGGTAAAGATGGTGGGTATTAGAAATAGTCTATGTTTGGGGCGGCTAGGTGGTGCAGTGGATAAAGCACCAGCCCTGGAGTCAGGAGGACCTGGATTCAAATCCGACTTCAGACACTTCATAATGACCTAGCTGTGTGGCCTTGGGCAAGCCACTGAACCCCATTTGCCTTGCAAAAAACCCCAACAACAACAAAAAAGATCAAGACAGTAAACAGCAATATCAAATTTAAGAAATATAAGATTTTGGGTTAATTTTCACTTATTAGAATGAAAGGGTAACACAATCATAGTGTACTTTAGGAAGGCAATTCTGGTAACAATGTACCGAAATATCAAAAGGTTAAGTGAGGAAGAGGAGGTCTATTAAGAAGTCATTATTATCGGTCAAGTAAGAGAATCTGATCCATTGCCAAGTGAGTAGATAGAAGATGGCATATATAATATGTAAACATAAAATTCACAAAACTTGACAGTTACCAGGGTCATGCATTTGTAATTGTAAAAAAAAAACCCTAATGATGTAGATACAATAAATTCTTGTCTACATCATGCTTGAGACATTTCTGAAACATCCAATCCAAAATATCTAATTGAAAGTTGTCGAGGGAGAAATAAATTTCAGAATAAAATCTAAGGCTATATAAATGGCTGCAAAAGATTGCATAGAAATAACTTTTGAAACCATAAGATCCTTAGTCACAAAACTGAGTTTGTAGAAAAGCAATAAGAGAATCCAGGATGCATTTGAAGGAGAAGTTTTATAGGTGAAAATATATAGGATATAATAGTTTTCAGTGTGCAATGTTGCATTTAGATTCATTGAAATTGTTTTCAGAAATGGAAGATGAATCAAGATGTATTATATAGATATGCATGCAATTAAAAGATAAATAAGTGAAAAATTAAATAAGGAAAGAGGGAGAAAGAGAATTCCAGAGAAAGAGCTGATGGAGTCTGAAAAAAAGACTGCAGCATTTTATTTTTCATTTTCTTTATTTTTCTTTCAAAAATTACTAATGTAGAAATTTGAATCACATGATTGAATAAATATAAATGTGAAAAATATTGTTAAAAATAAATGTAGAGAACAGAGGAGTAGAAACAAAATGCTACTCAAAAAATTCATACAAAATATTCCAATGATCCAATGCAGGAAAATATTCTCCATTTATAGCACCTAAGAAACTGTAATGGTTCTGTGTAATCTATCTTGATCTCATTTCTGTTCTTTAGGATATTTTCAAGAAACACAAACTCAGATATACACTCAATATTAAAGCTCACATTAGTACAATAACATTCTAATTTGTTTGGTTTTCTAGTATTTCTAGGCAGCCTCATTCAAATATATCCTATGCATATCATTGATAGCAATGTCTGATAATTTTAGATTGAATTATTTATGTTATGGCCTTTATTGACATTTTGATTTTGTTTTAGCAAAGAAATATAGTAAAATGACTTCTCCAGGGTCATGTAGTTATGCAATTATTAAGTGTCTGAAGGTCACATTTGAACTCAGGTACCTCCTGACTTCAGGACTGTTACTCTATCCACTGAGCCACCTAACTAAACCCCTTTATTGTCATTTTACTACAATATTGAAGACAACTTCTTAATAGCACAAGATGAAAGCTATATCAAATATATTTATTTAATATATGGTCACAATTAATGTAAAGCTGGAAATAATTACAAATATCCCAAGAATTAGCCGAGAATGATGACATTCCAAGCTTAGGAGAAAGTTGTACAAGAAGTCTATTTTATAAGGAATTTTGCAATAAAGAGAATTCTGGTCTCTGCAAGTTAAATTGTATGCTTTATGATTCTATTTACTTAAGTGACTAAGGAGTTTCTCCTCTCCCCTCTTATTTAGGCTCGGATTCATACAAATATTTTAATACAGTGAAGGACTGTACTACTATACTATAGCATAGAACAATTGTTCCATTTTTCTAAAACTTCCAGTTAACCTGAGATAAAAACAAGAAACTATTTTCCACTTTAGCAATATTAATCAGCAAAGATAAGATTTTAGTGCTCATACATTGTTAGAAACTTTTTCCAAGGACATTATGTCACATTTATGATACTGAATAAAAGGGTTGCATCATACATTTTCCTTTCCTTTTCGTTGGAACTTTTGCATCTTAGCCATTCTTGTATAAGAAAGTTACAATAAGGTGGACTTGCTGTGATATCCAATACAAGCAACTCCAACTAGAAAAACATTGTCAGATAGTACATTTTAGATTTTCTTCCTTCACTGGAATAATATCTCCACCAGCAAATAGTTTTTCTCTTTCTTCACTAGATTGCTGCAAATTTCAGGAAATATTTACTATTGCTCAGGCATTTACTTATTAGATCCAAATATCTACTATAGGTGAAACCAGGTTCTTTTCTATCTAAGGATTTTATCAGGTACTAGAAATACTTCTTTCTAGGATGGTTGCTTTTCTAGCCAGCAAGTTGCTTCTGTGGTTTCCCCCTCCTTTCCCAAAGATATTGTAGCATTCCCAGACTTTTCATCCACTTCCTCTTGATCTTTCCAGAAAAAAAACACACTATGCCAATTATCCTTCACTTAATCCTTAACCATCTGAAGCCAAAAAGTTAATTCTTCCTGCAGGTATTAGAAGCACACATAATTGAAGACAAAAAAGAAGGGTCTTGTCACCAAAATCTTCACACTATCAAAAGGTGCAACATTAAAAAAAGAAAAATGTGATTTTTGTCCATGGAAGTGGCATTAAAGATGAGATATTATTCTTTGTAATACTGCTGTTTCTTAATGAATACATGACTTTTCCATTTGACTTCCATCAGCAATAGTCATTTGTCTTGTGTTCTCAATAAGAATGTTGACTTCTCAAGGGCAGAGATTGTCTTACATTTCTCTTTATAATAGAAATTAGTACTATGTAAATAAATGTTTGGGCTTTTTAAACAAGCAATTTATTCAGTTACTTCAATTAGTCTTATTACTGTCTTCATAAAGGAAAAAAGATTTATTCTTTTATAACATTTAAAACAAATTACTTTATTTTGTATTGGGGACACATACAAGTTAAAGGAAACATGAATCTTGACTTGAGGAATTTAAATTCTAATGAAGGAAACCAATAAAAGTAGGGAATGGTGAATATCTTGTCTAGATCCTTCATCAAAATTGAGCTTTCATTGTTCTCAAGAACTAGAGAATAATGACTTTATTTTTAATATAATTTTGGTTTTCTAGTACATTTTCCAATACCCCAATGAATATCTATCCCACATATAAAAATTCACAAAGAATAAAATGGAGGAAAGCCTTTCAGGAAAACCAAATAAGCATTAGAATGTTTTCCATGAGTACTTTTATTTCTTTATTTTATTTCTTTCTTTCTTTATTTTACTTATAGATCCACTGGATCTATAAATTATATTTGCTATACTATCATTTTTATTATATTGACATAACCCAACAGTGAACATTATATTTTACTTTATAAAATGTATATTTAATTTTCCTTCATACATATAAAAGCAATTTTAACGTTCATTTTTAAAAGTTTAAATTTCAAATTCTCTCCCTTCTTCCCTTCTTACTACGCTTTGTTGAGAATGCAAGCCATTCAATATAAGTTAGACATGTCGAGTTTTTGAAAGCATTTCCATATTAATTCTGGTGTGAATCCTATATATTAAGACAATTATTTCTAGATATATATATATATATATATATATATATATATTTACAATTTTAATTTCATTTTCATTCTTAAAGTATTGTTTTATATTTATATAGCTATTGCATGTGAGCAAACTATGAGAGGAAAAAGCAGTTTTTAATTCTTCAGAACTCTGAATTAAAGATGTACTAAATTTATTCTTTTGTGATATGGACACAAGTGACATAATTCTGTGAATGGGAAGAGGTATCACAGGGCTTCAAGAGCACTAGTTTGGAATGATAGTTTTCAAATATATCTATAAGTATGGTGATAAAATCATAAAATCTACTGCAAATGTAATCATGCCTATGACAATAGAACCTATTTCAGTCAGGCTTAATGTTCGAATGAAAATAATTATTCATAGTTTGAAAGAATATTCACCAAGAATTCAATGTACTTAGCTTTTCATGAAGTACCTTCTTCCCAGGCCCTCTCCCATTATCTCCATCTAGGGAAATATCTTATCAGCTTATCATCTGGGTTTGATGACTCATATGATCACTAGGTAAGAAAGGCATTGCTTCTACATAACTGAGACTTTTGAATTATCATTAGATGATCTGGAAGAGATGTTGCAGAAACCAAGAACAGAGTCAGCTTTGTCCTGAGCATGCCTCATATAAAATGATATAAACTCAAACCAAACATGCCCTGGAGGCAGTTCTGGTTTATCATATACCATTCTTTCATGGCAAGGGACTAAGTGTCTTGTGCAACATCTTCTACCATTTACAAGATTACAGGGCTTCTACTAATCTTTTTGACATGAAAAAAAAAAAAACTAATGGGAAGGGGGCGGGTGGTGGCTCAGTGGATAGAGCACCGGCCCTGGAGTCAGGAGTACCTGAGTCCAAATCCGGCCTTATACACTTAATAATTACCTAGCTTTGTGACCTTGGGCAAGTCACTTAACCCCATTGTCTTGCAAAAACATAAAAAAAAACACTAATGGGAAAAAAGGAAAAAAATTCATAAAACGTGGAGGAAAACAAAAGCCACTTATCTCAAGCTTTTCTTCCCCCTTCAGAAGGACCACATTTCACTTCTCTAACTGGTTACTCCCATTATCAAAAACATTACTGGATGCAGGGAAGGGAAAAATAAAATTAAAATGTAGACAAATACAAAAATCAAAAATACTCAAGCTTCCCTTTCTCCTTTAGAAAAACCAAGTTTAAATATGTTCTGGTGAAGAAGTAAGCAATCATCAGAGAATAAAACTGAACTATGACCTGAGAAACTGGTACATATAAATTAGTTGTGACACATCTTCATGATGGGTCTCCTAATGCAATAAAGATAAATTAGTTAACTTGAAAAGGCTAGAGAACCAACACTTAAGTGGAGAAAATTGGTGCATCATTTGTTTTATTTTTAATTTGTGAATGATTGTGCACTCAATGCAGCATCTGAAACTGAGGAGAAAATTATAAAATCATTTTTTTTCTGATGATTTTGCTAATTTGGCCTAATAATCAATATGAAGAAAAAACAGGTGCCCTACCAGTCAGCACCTCATGATCCAGGTGTGGAACCATTGAGCACAGCAAATGGAGAAGTTTTAATACCATGGATAAAATTCACTTACTTGGCAGTTTACTTTTCAGAGATGTATACAATGATTATTGGTTTGATTCACACATTGTCCAAGCTCACTCTCTGTTTGGAAAACCCAAAGGAATATGTGTGAGAGAGAGCAAAGATCTATTAGACTTATTACCAAGGTCAACAGAGCTGTTGTGCCGACCTCATTATTGTGTGCCTGTGAAACCTGGACATCTCTACCAGTGACATGCCAAGAAAATGAATTGCTTCTATTTGACCTGTCTTGGGAAGATTTTTAAGATCACCTGGCCAGAGGCAGTACCTGTCTGTGAGGTCCTTCCTTGAGCTGAATTGCCAGGTATTCAAACTCCACTACAGAGAGTAAACCTCAATTGTGTTGTCCACATTGTTCAACGGTCAAATACACACTTAAGTAAAAGATGATTTTATGAGTGTTGGCTAGGTGACACAGTGGATAGAGCACTGGCCCTGGAGTCAGGAGTACCTCAGTTCAAATCCAGCCCCAGACACTTAATAATTACCTGTGTGGTCATGGGCAAGCCACTTAACCCCATTGGCTTGCAGGAAAAAAAAAAAAAAAAAAAAAAAAAAAAGATGATTTTATGGAGAACTCACATAGGGCAACCAACTCATATGGTATTCAGAAGTGATACAAGTTCACTATCAAGGTATCTGAACAATTTTGGAATTGATTGCATGACATGGGAGATGCCAACACAGGATTGCCCACATGGTGTGCCTTTATCAAAGAAAGTGCCATGTTCTATGAGTAAAACAGAATTTCAAAAGAAATGCAATAAGTGCAGATTTAGAGAATCTAGCTCAATGATCATATGGACTATATGTCCCTAAGAAGAGCAGCTCAAGCTCATTTGGGCTGACTAATCAGTCAGTCACACTGTAGCTTGACTTTTTTCATAGATATGCTATTTTGGTTCTCTTTGCACACAAAGAACAGCAACTAGACAATGAACAAACAAATCAACTAATGTGAGGTTCTGATAATGAATTCTAGTAGCACCAAAAATATCAGTCAGACCACTAATGCTAATATTTTTGGTACTGTCACAGATTGTTTTTTGCTGGTGAAAGATGATGATGAACAGAAAAATTTCATAAATATCAATGCCACTATGTATACATTTGTGTAATGGACAAAACTCTTTATCCTATATCAGGATTATAACTAGTAAAATGATCTAGGAGTCATAAGTCTCTTATAAACCTGTACTGAGATTTGTTTATACAAAAGTGCTTTTGGTACAGCTATCCAGTCAGTATTTCTTGATCAGCTTGAAATAGATTAAAGGCCTTGCAAAAACCTTAAAAAAATGACATAAAAACAAAATGTCAAATTTGAACCTGGAGAAATTCTCAACACCTGCATTCAAAGAACAATCCAATCCTGGTTGTATAGTATTGATATAAAATTATTTTTATGAATTTTCAGCATTTATGAGAGATATATACATAAGTAGCACCTTTCTCTAGTCCACATCAACACAGTTCTCTTTACTACATGACTCAGTGCAAGTCCTAATCGTCTCATTCAAAGAGTACAGTTATAATATACGACTTGTCCATCTCAAGTATTGTTATTGTCGTTGACTTGTTTCACTCCTATCTGGCTCTTTTTGAACCCTTTTGGTAAAGTTATTAACGTGGTTACTGGGATGATTTGACATTTCCTTCTACTTATGTTACAGTTAAGAAAACAGATTTATGGGACTTGACCAGGGAAATGCAGCTATTAAAAGTCTAAAGTCACATTAAAGTCAATTCTTACTGATTCCAGGACTGGGGCTCTATCCAGGATGCCACCTAGCTACTCCAAACCTCAAGTTTCTCTGCTACTAAATCTATAATTCATAAAGATATACAAATATTATTTCCAAATGACTGTGTTGAGCATGTAATACTTCCTAAACCTAAACTCTAAAGATTTTCTATTTTTCTAGAATTAAAAAATAAATCTGTATTTTGATTTTCAAGTCTTCAAAATATAAGCTTAATTTACTTTTACATGAAGATTCACAATTCTACCTTACCATTCTATGGTCCATACAAATCATTCTTTGGACCAATTTTCACATGCATTATTTCATTTTCAATTCCATTTCTTGGTATGGTATATCACATGCCTAGAATAAACTGCTTCCTCATGAATTATATTAGAATCCATAATTCTTTAAAAGTATAGCACAAGTAGTTTTGTAACCTATAATTTCTTCCTTTTTCCCTTTTTTTTTTTTTGCAAAGCAGTGGGTTATAGTGCCTTGCCCAAGTTCACACAGTGTCTTAGTTCAGAATTGAACTAAGGTCCTCCTAACTCCTGGGCTGGTGCTCTATCTACTTGTGCCACCTAGCTACCCCAATTTCTTCCTTTTTTATAAATTATTTCCTAATTTCCACATCCTCCTGCTCTTCACTTTAGTTTACCAAATTTAAACTTTGTATTTACAAATATGTGCATATGTTTGTATATGCGTATTTTTCTCATGAATCAATATAATCCTCTAGAAGAAATTTCCTATAAATGTTTGTCTTTCTAATTTCAAAGCCTAGCCTTGTCCAGGCTGCATAATAAGTTTTTATTTAGTATTTGCTGGTATGTTGAAACATTAGTTTCTAAAGACAAAAATTTATACAATTTATACAACAGTGATAACTTGAATTGTGAGGTTGGTCTCAACAGTCATAAATCAGTGGTTAAAAGTGATTTATTCATTACAATTTCAATGAGCCTTATCAGCTTTGAAATTGTAAAATTCTAATTCTAAAGGGAGAGCTGTATTCCCAAAACTTTATTAATCATGTCACCAAATAAATTTATTTTTCCTGAAATGATGAAAATAGATCCAGTGAGAATCCCTAAGAGCCTGGGTTGTGAAGCTAAGGGTTAAAAAAAAAGAGTACAAAAAAGATGTTGAAAAATAAATGTAAAATTTTCCTAAATCACAATCCTACTATTCATTAGTTTCCACAAAATACATACTGCTTGATAGAAGGCTAATTAACATCTTTTCTGAATTTTTTTTCAAATTACAATACTAGTTAGAGCCAGCATTTCTTTCTCCAGAAAAATAGAGCTTATTTCAGCAGAAATAATTAATTATGCCAGGTGTTCCCTAGTCTAACCCCACTATCCTATCTTACATATTCAAATATTTATATTTTCCCTATTCAAATATGCAGTCAAATGAATGCTGGAATCCTTTTTCTCAGAATCATATTCTTTAAGGCCTTCTTGACCTCCTTATTTCTCAGACTGTAGATGAGAGGGTTCAACATGGGGATCACCATTGTGTAGAATACAGAAGCCACTTTGTCTTGATTCGGGGAATAGCTAGAGCTAGGTCTCAGATAAGTGAAGATGGCAGTGGCATAGAATATAATGATGGCCATCAGATGAGAGGCACAGGTTGAGAAGGCTTTCTGCCTTCCTTCCTTAGAGTGCATATGCATGATGGAGATAAGAATGTAAATGTAGGAAGTGAGAATGATGAGCACTGTGCCTACCATGTTTATACCGGCACACATTGAAAAAATGCTTTCATGCAGGTATGTGTCAGAACAAGAAATTTTAAAGAGTGGGGGGCTGTCACAGAAAAAATGATGAATAACATTGGAACCACAAAATGATAAGCTACTTAAATAACTTGTGTTAATCATAGAATTGAGTAATCCAGCTGTGAAGGCTCCTGCAGCCATCTTTAGGCAGATGGTTCGGGTCATGGTAACAGTGTAGAGCAGTGGGTTACAAATAGCGACATAACGATCATAGGCCATTAAGCCAAAGAGGATAGTCTCTGTCGTGGCCAAGGCAATGAAGACATACATCTGTAGAAAGCAGCCAGCAAAAGAGATCGTTTTTCTTTTAGACATTAAATCTACCAGCATCTTTGGAGCAATGGTGGATGAATAACACACATCAGTCAATGATAAATTACTCAGGAAGAAATACATGGGTGTGTGGAGATGAGAGTCCAGTGTAATGAGCACAATCATTCCAATGTTACCTAGAACAGTGAGAACATATATTGCCAAAAATAGCACAAAAATGATAATCTGAAGTTCCCTAGAGTCTGTTAAGCCCAGCAAGATGAACTCCGTCACTGTGGTGTAATTTTTTCCAGACATTTAATTTGTATGCATGTACTTTTAAATATCAAATTTCTTATTTCAGTTTCCCTGTAGAAGGATTTGCAGAAATAGGAAGCAGTTTGAAGTAGAACTCTAATTTCCTAAATAAAGGAGAAACATAATATTAAAGGGAGCTCTACAGCAAAGCAGTGACTTAAAATAGGCTGGTAATCAACTTCTGGCTTTCGTAAAGAATCACAGGATAGTGTGGTGTACTGGAAAGAACAGTTAATTTGGTATCAGAAATACTCACTATATATGTCACTTTTCATAAATCACTTGATCATTTTACCCTGTTCTTTTCCCAGTGACAAAAAAGGAGCTGAATTCAAATATCTTTAGAATCCCCTCAACCTCTATATCAATTGCCCTATAAATCTTTTTTTTAGGTTTTTGCAAGGCAAATAGGGTTAAGTGGCTTGCCCAAGGCCACACAGCTAGGCAATTAAGTGTCTGAGACCAGATTGGAACCCAGGTACTCCTGACTCCAAGGCCCATGCTTTGTCCACTACGCCACCTAGCCGCCCCTGCCCTATAAATCTTAACTTTAATCGGTGAAAATAAGGGTCAATAGTAAATATTTAAATACTGGGCATCTTTTCCACTGTTCACAAATGAGATTCCCACTTCCATCTTTGTTTGTCATATGCAGCATTTAAAAGCAAGGAATCACCTTGTTGAAATTTTTCCAACATTTCACTATTCAATTTTCTTAGGATTATTAGAGGTAAATAATTTACACAGCATGCAGTCCTAGTTTTTGGCATCATCGTGAGCATATAGAGCAGTCAAAATGCATCTTCTACTGATTTCCAGGAACTGGGATAAAAAAGACAATCCTTGCCTGAAAAAAGAGCCAACAATTAAAAAGAAGTAAGAACCCAGCAAATAAGTGCAAACAAGCTATTACCAGGAAAGTTAGGAAATAATTTAGTGAATGAAGGCACTAGAATTAAAAGAAGTGGGAAAGGCTTCTTGTTGAAGGGAAAGATAGGAATTCCAAGAGGTGAAGAGGAAGAGGAAGAGCATACAATGTTTAACCCTACTAAGGAAGAGCAAAGGATCAAACTGAGGGAAAGAAGAAAGGCACTTTCTCACTTCTAAAGGATGCTGTGTGTTCTATTTTCTTTTTTTAAAAATAGAGCTAAACTGTGCCGAGAGAGAAGTAGTCACTTACCAAAAACTTTGGAAACAAATATACAAAGAATTTCCTCATAACCTGACTTCATCTGTCTGAAGAAACAGTGTTCCCTTGCCTTATAAACCCACTAGGACACTATTGTTCTTAGGAGTTTTATATCTATTGTGTCTAAATATTCTCTAGTAATAATTATCTCACTTAGCCTATTATTCTGCTGTTCATAAAGTCTTCCCCAGTTGGAGAACAGAAACATTGAATCACATTGATTTTCCAAGATAGAATCTTTTCAAATGTCTCTTTATATCATTTTGTTTCATACAATTACTAAACTGCCTAACAGATAATTGCAGCACATTTTGCCAGAACTCATAAGTATTCCCTTTGGATCAATTAAAAGAAATATATTTCATTGACTGTCTGCCATGGGAGGATTTCTCCCCATAATATTGCCAGGTTGATGGATGTTATCAGGGAATATTAAGAATCAACAGAACAAAATGATTTTCCATCCCCTTGATGTTTAAGTCATTTCCAAAAGCCAGATATTTCTGAAACTAGAAAAGTTCTCAAAAATTTTCTGATGTAAGATTATGGATTTGGTCTATAGAAAAGAAACCTAGCCTAATCACATTCATTTACAATGGAGGAAATTGAGTCCCAAGTATTGAAGGATAAATATCTATTTGTAATATTTAATATTTTAATAGTTTTTAATATTAAGGAAATATCATTTGTGCCTGTAAATTCCCCCTAACTACCCAATGTAACTTCATTAAATGTCCAAGATATGAGCATGCTCAGACCATCACTCACCCTGTCCCAGGTTGCTCAGCATAAGCCCCTCCCACATATAAATTCTCCCTAGTTGTCCAATACATTTCTATTAAATGTCCAAGAGCAACTTCAGCTCTTCTCCCTCTACTCCTTCTCCAGCTTCCTCCTTCTCAGTCTTCCAAAATGGGTATCTGACCCCAGTCCCAAGGAGAGCATAGATCATCCTTTAATCCCCTTTCTCCTGACTCTTCCTTGCGCTGGAAGTGGGGAAGATTATAAAAATTTGGTCCACATTGCCCTCCAACACAGACTTGTTAAGGTCACAACCATTAGGAATGTTTCTTTTCTTTCTCTCATCCATTCTCACCTGGGTCTTTTGTTTTTCAACTTGCTCATGTATAATTTACTGTCTCTGCAGATGAAGTTTAATCTTTGAACTGCTTGTGTTTTACAGTCCTGGTATGAACTTTGCAGGTCTGTGAATAAAAAATCTGAACTTTTACACCTGTAGGGTGAGATGTGAGCTTTTTACATTCAAGAACCCTGACCTTTATGACTGTACCCCACAAATTCCCCTTTAGCACAAGGAAGTTAAATTATTTGTGGATGTTCGTGCAGTACCAAATAATAGGACTGAGAGTTGAATCTAACCTTCTATCTCCAATTAAATCATTTTTCATACTCATCCGAGTGTAGCCAATGCTTCTCACATAATTCCTGGAGTCAAAATACAGACTGATAATTGTTACCACAACTGTGACAATCCAGACCCACTGAAATCTTAGAAAATGAAACTGCTTTGTCAGGTCACCTGAGGCTATCAAAAAGTTCAGCATCAGAAACATATCATTTAATCAATAGAAATATACATTAATTGACAATAGCTGAATAAACTGTGGTATATGAAGTTATGGAATATTTTCATGCCATAAGACACGATGACCAATCTGGTTTCAGAAAGAAATTTAGGAAGACATAATGAATTGATATACATTGAAGTGAGCAAAACTAGGAGAATATTGTATGTAGTGGTAGCAAACATTTTATTGATAATCAACTGTGAAAGACTTACTCTATTCAATACAGGGAACAATGAAAAATTCAAAGTACCTAGGATGAAAACAGCAATCCAGCTCCAGAGAGAGAACTGATGAACTCTAAGTTCAGACTGACACTTTATTTTTGGATTTTTTTCCTCTGTGTTTTTCTTGGTCTCTGTTTATGTGTGTAATGTGAGTAATATCAAATAAGTTTTGCATGAATTCTTAGATATGATTAATATCAGATCACTTGACTTCTTCAGAAATCAACTTTAGAAGTTGAGGAGGAAGGATAGTATTTTGAAATCAAAAATTTTAAAAATTAAAGTTTAACAAATTATTTATTTATAATTAGGAGGACAAAGATTTTTTATATAAAATCTTTGTCCTTCTAATTGGCTCATGTTATTCCCCTTTCTGTGTAAATTCTGAACCCATTTTCACCTTTTTTGTATAGGGTGTGAGATGCTGGCCTATGCCTATGTTCTGCCATACTCTATTCCAATTTCCCCTGCAAATTTTGTTAGAAGAGTGAATTCCTGAATCAAAAGCTGAAATTTTTGCATTTATCTAGCAACAGATTACTATACTCATTTACTACTGTTTATTTCATACTTTATCTATGCCACCGATCCACCTCTCTATGCCTTAGCCAGTACCAGACAACTTTGGTGACTACTGCTTCATAATTTAATTTTAGAAATGCTGTGCCCAGGTCACATTTTTTAGATATTTTTTCATCAAATCTCTTGATATCCTTGAACTTTTTCTTCTCCAGATGAATTTTACAACTATTTTTCTAAGTGGATAAAATATTTTTAATATTTTAATTGGCATTGCACTGAAAAAGTAATTTAATTTCAGTGGAATTGTTTTTCTTAGTAGTTTGGACTACCTGTGAACAATGAATCTCTTTTCAATTATTTAAATCTGGTTTTGTTTGCATGAAAAGTAGATTTATAATTTTTTTCATATATTTTCTGCCTTTGTCTTGGCAGGTAGACTCCCAAATATTTTATATTATCTACAGTTATTATAAATGGAATTTCTCTTTTTATCTCATTGTTGAAAATTTCTGGTCATATATAGAAATGCTGATGATATATGTTTGTTTTTTTATACCCTGCAACTTTATTGAAGTTACCAGTTGTTTCAAGTGGTTGTTCAGTTTATTTTCTATAATTCTCTAAGCATACTATCATATCATGTGCCAAGAGTGAAAGTTATTTCTTATTCTAATTCGGTCAAATTTATTTTTTCTCTTATTGCTAAAGCTAACTTTTCTTTTATCTCAAATCTTTTTTTTAAATTAATTTTTATTAAAGATATTATTTGAGTTTTACAATTTTCCCTCCAATCTTACTTCCCTCCCCTCAAAAAAAAGCAATCTTTCAGTCTTTACTTTGCTTCCATTTTGTATCTTGTTCCAAATTGGGTGTGATGAGAGAGAAATCATATCCTTAGAGAAGAGACAAGAAGTCTAAGAGGTAACAAGATCAGACAATAAGATATCTGTGTTATTCTAAATTGAATTGAATAGTCCTTGAACTTTGTTCAAACTCTACTTCTCCTTAACTGGATACAGATGGCACTTTCCTTTGCCGACAGCCCACAATTGCTCCTGATTGTTGCACTGATGGAATGAGCGAGTCCTTCAAGGTTGAACATCACTCCCACTTTGCTGTTAGGGAATACAGCATTTTTCTGGTTCTGCTCATCTCACTCAGCATCAGTTCAGGCAAATCCCTCCAGGCTTCCCTGAAATCCCATCCCTCCTGGTTTCTAATACAACAATAGTGTTCCATGATACATATACCGCAGTTTGCTAAGCCATTCCCCAATTGAAGGACATTTACTTGATTTCCAATTCTTTGCCACCACAAACAGGGCTGCTATAAATTTGTACAAGTAATGTTTTTACCCTTTTTCATCATCTCTTCAGGGTATAGACCCAGTAGTGGTATTGCTGGGTCAAAGGGTATGCACATTTTTGTTGCCCTTTGGGCATAGTTCCAAATAGCTCTCCAGAACTGTTGGATGACTTCACAGCTCCACCAACAGTGTAATAGTGTCCCAGATTTCCCACAACCCTTCCAACAATGGTCATTAGTCTTTCTGGTCATATTGGGCAATCTGAGAGGTGTGAGGTGGTACCTCAGAGAAGCTTTAATTTCAATTTCTCTATTTAATGATTTAGAGCATTTTTTCATATGGCTATGAATTGCTTTGATCTCATCTGTAAATTGCCTTTGCATATCCTTTGACCATTTGTCAATTGGGGAATGGCTTTTTGTTTTAAAAATATGACTCAGTTCTCTGTATATTTTAGAAATAATTCCTTTGTCAGAATCATTAGTTGTAAAGATTGTTTCCCAATTTACTAAATTTCTTTTGATCTTGTTTAAAGTGGCTTTATCTGTGCAAAAGCTTTTTAATTTAATGTAATCAAAGTCATCTAATTGGTTTTTGGTGATGTTCTCCAACTCTTCCTTAGTCATAAACTGCTCCCTTTTTCATAGATCTGACAGGTAGACAGTCCTTGATCTTCTAATTTGCTTATAGTATTGTTTTTTATGTCTAAGTCCTGTAACCATTTGGATCTTATCTTGGTAAAGGGTGTGAGGTGTTGGTATAATCTAAATTTATCCCATACTAACTTCCAATTATCCCAGCAGTTTTTATCAAAGAGGGAGTTTTTATCCCAATGGCTTGATTCTTTGGGTTTATCAAACAGCAGATTATATAATCATCTCCTGCTTTTACAACTTGTCTATTCCACTGGTCCACCACTCTATTTCCTTAGCCAATACCAAACAGTTTTGATAAAGCTAACTTTTCTAATTGAGGTAATGGACAACCATGTTGCACCTCTGATTTTATCTTATTGGATATGCTTCTGGCTTACCCTGATTGCATAATTTTTTCTCATGATTTTAGATGGATACTGTTTAACCTATTAAGGACAACCCCATTTATTCCTATGCTTTCTTGTTTTAAAAAAGAATGGGTGCTGTATTTTGTCATAATTGAGCATCTGTTGAGATAAAACTATGATTTGTTAGTTTTGCATTGATATTGTTAGTTTTGCTTCTAGTTTCCTAAAATTAAACCAACTCTGTATTCTTGGTATAAATTCTATCTGATTCGTGTACTTTATAATGATAAATTGCTGCTATATCATTGCTAATATTTTATTTAAGACCTTTAATCACTACTCATAAGGGAAATTGATTTATATTTTACTTTCTTTTTTTTAATCTTCCTGGTTTAGTTATCAGTACCATATTAGTGTAATAAAAGAAAAAGAAACAGTTTTTATGGTATTGGAATCAAATTTTCTTTAAACTATCTGGTAAAATTCATTTGCAATTGCATTTTCTTAGGTAGTTTATTGATGTTTTGTCCAACTTTTTGATGATATGGTTTATTTAAATATTTTATTTCCTCATATTAATCTGAAAAATTTTAAGTTTTGTAAATATTTCACATAGGATGGTACATAGTTAGACTTAAAGTTGGACAAATAGCTCTGAATTAGTATTTTAATTTTCGTCTCGTGAATTCACCTTTTTCACTTTTTTGATACTGACAATGTGGTTTTTTTTTCCTTATCGTAAATCAGATTAATCAAATTAATGATTGTGCTTTTTTAATAAAAGTAATTCAGGTATATTTATTAGTTCAAGTGTTATCTTTCTTTCAATTGTATTAATTTTGCCTTTGATGTTCAGAATTTCTAATGATATTTCATTGGTGTTTTTAATTTGATCTTTTCTAGTTTTTTTAATTGCATGCCCAGTTCACTGATTTCTTATTTTCTATTTTATTCATGTAAACATTTAGAGATGTAAAATTTTCCCCAATAAGCACTACTTCTTTATCTCAGAAGTTTTGGTCTGTGACCTATTATTGTCTTTGTCTTGGATGAAATGATTAATTATTTCAATGATTTGTTGTTTTGCCCTCATTCTTTAAATTTATATTATTTAGTTTCCAATAATTTTTAGTTCTTATTTCTATTCATTTACTACATACACATGGTTTTATTGCATTATGATCTCCAAAGGATGTAGTTTTATTTTTCTGTCTTTTGGCATTTGATTGTGAGGTTTTCAATTCCCTAATTCACAAACAATATTTGCATAGTCACCAAGAATCATGCAGTAAATGGTTTATTTCCTTCTATCCCTTTGTGCTTCTTTATGTGATATATAAGTCAGATTAGGAGCATGAAGTAGAATGTTGAAGGGATAAGGTACTCCTGAGTTTGAGTACCAGAGAGAGGAAGATTCTGATTCAGAGGAATGAGGGTTCATTTCAGCTAGTTGAAGGTGGAAAAGCACTTGTTCAGTACCTGTAGGCAGAACAGGAAATGAAATATCACCAATGGGTCAAGAGTAGGGGAAAAGAGAAAATTTTGAGAACAAAAGGGATTTGCAAGTTCCACAGTCTTTCTGGAAATGTCCTTACTTAAAAAACATTGAGCATTCAAGGGAGTTATATAAGGAAGAGTGGTTTATCAGAGGATCTGGTGTGGCAACTCATAATCAGTCATGCCTATGTGAGACGCCTCATGGTTGTTATCCATTTGTAGCCCAATGTATTCTTGCCCTCCTGTATTTGGTTATCTGTGAAGTTTGGTGGATTCTACGTGGACTTCTTAGGAAACCGATTAGGGCCTCCAGACTAAAACATCATTCTGAGTCATTGCCAGACCACCAAAATTCATCACTGGCCTCTCTGCTACACAGGTCATATTCTTTCCTTCACAGAGGTTCACATTTGGAAGAGAGCAGTGGGATTGATATTGTAGCACTCCCCCAGTTGCAATAGTTATAAAATGTATCATTTTGCAGAGCATTCCTGAAGCCTGAATTTTCTTTACTGGCCCTTGGCCTTCAGAGTATAGCACAGTGATGATCTTACATAGCACCATGCCATTATTGAAGCAGTTTTGAAAATTTTTTTCACCTAGACTGGGGCCACGAGGCATCCCTGCAATACTGTATGGAAATACATTGAATGAAGATTTACTCAGGTTAGCATCATGGTATTTCTACATTTCCTGATTTACCTCCTGTCTCAGGAGATAAGAAGGTCCCCTCTGAGTCATTCTGAGATGGTAATGCAGGTGTCTTTATTGGGGAGATATATGGAGAGTGTAGCAGGCTTGGATGTGGGGCAAAGTGAGATGGTGTATGTTTTCTGAAAAGATATACCTTATTAGCATAGACCTAATATAAGTAATCAACTATATATGAAAGAAAAATGAATTGTATTTCTTTTGGTCATTATTTGCTAATGATCCATGTAGAGATGAACAAATCAGTCTATAGAATTTTTAGAATCAAATAGAAATACCTGTTTGGCAAATACTAGTTTTTTTTTCTTTTATTTAATAGAATTCTTATATTTTTAACCTTTGCTCTCCTCCATCTACTCTGCAATTTAGTTACACTTGTCACTTGCAGTTTCTGAGCAATTACACATCATTCCCAACCTCTTTATCTTTGCAATGATTGTTTGACATACCTGGAAGACTCCCTTTTCTCCCTCTTAGTTTTCCTGCTTTCAATCAAGACTCAGACAAACATACTTTCAACAGCAAGATGCTCCTGACCTGTCATGGACCCAGCTCTGGACCCAGCTCTGGACCTTGGCCACCTATGGGCTTGGAGACGCCTGGGGGTGTGAACCCGCCCACATGGGTGCTGGGAACGCCCCAGTAACAGGAGTGGCTCCGCCCATGAAGGAGGTACAGGGGAGGGGCTCAGGGGAGGAGCAGAGGACTATAAAAGGGATGGGGCTGGGGAAGAGGAGAGCCATTTTTTGCCGCAATGTAAGCAATAAAGACCTGCTTGTTAGACTGTAACCAGGTGCTCTGTCCAGTTATTGCCCTCCTTCCCCAAAGAAGGGTCCGTGCTTCCGAAGACCGAAGGGTCCATGACTTCCGAAGACCAAGGAAAGGTATGTATCCAGGCGAAGGCTTGGGATAGGTCCCCGAACAGCTGGTGCCCAACCTGGGGCAAAGGGAATTTCCATCTGGCCTCCTTTAATAGGGAGAAGAGCTGGACAGCCTCAGATTAATTTGAGATTAATCTGGGACAAAGTTATGGGGCAGGGGATGGGTTTTCCCCTGATTAGACCCGAAGAAAAGGCAGTTCTAGCTTGTCAGTTATATAAATTAGGTAAGCAGCATTAATTTAAGCCACATATTAAGCAGTGCCGCGAATTAGTAGATAAAGTGTGTGGGGGGGTCTCCCCTTGTTTAGAACATTCAAGGATTACCAAAGAGAACTGGGAGACAGTTGGGCGACAGTTGGCTTCTTTTGAGGCGTCATGCCCTGGAATCCTAACTGACCAGGACTTCTCCTTTTATTCTCTCATAAATAAAATGCTACAGGGGGGGTCTCGTCCCTATGGGAGAGAAACAATTGGCACACAAGTGGGAGAATCATAAGGAGAATCTTCTGAGGAGGAGGGTTGTAATAATCCTCCTCCGATTTATCCTTGGGCAGAACTTAAAGAAACTTATAAGAAACATAACAAATATGGAGTTGGGGAAGAAGAAGGAGGAAGTAGCCATTTGGAGGGTGGAGCAAGAGCAAGGAAGAGTAGGGAGGAAGTTAGAATCAGGGCTGTGGCGCAGCAGAAATTAAGACCCAGGACTGTGGCGCAGCAAACATTGAGAAAGGAGGAGGTGTTTAGGCCACACCCACAGGCAGAGACAGATGAGGAAGAAGTCTCCACCTCTCTGTCCGCTATGACTCTGAAACACCGAGCCAGTTCCACTTTTGGCTCTTCTAGGGGCCCTGCTCCAGAAAGTCTCATAGCACGCAGTCTTAATGCGGCTGCTGAAGAAGGGGAAATTGTAGATTGGGAAGATTGGGGTATTACTCCAACTCTTTGTCCTGTGTTTGATGATGGCCAGGGTGGCAATCGCCGTCATGAGCCAGTTCCTTTTAAAGTAGTGAAAGAACTCAAGGAAGCTGTTGCCAAGTACGGCCCCTCTTTGTCCTATGTGAAACATTTATTAACTAATGGCACTGCTGCATGGCCCTGGATCCCTTATGATTGGCAAGAGGTTGCTGGTGCAGTGCTCACCCCAGGACAAGCAGTTACTTTTACTGCCCTTGTAAAGAGAGAGGCAGAACAGTATATAGAGGAGAGAGGTATCACCAACCCTGATGAGGCTTATGAGATGATTACAGGGACAGGAAGATGGAAAAGACATAGAGACCAAATACATTTACAGCCTATGGTATTCGCAGCTATCCAACTCTGCCATGCCAGAGCCTTTGGGAAGCTAGAAGCCCAAGGGGCAGAAAGGGAGAAACTTATTGGTCTTAAACAACGAGCCAATGAAACCCCTACAGATTTTATCAGCAGGGTACAAGAAACAGTCGTACGTATTTTAGGACGCACAACTGGTTCCAAACTGCTTATTCCGCAATTGGTGAAAGAGGGTTTTTGCCCTGAATATCAACAGCTCTTGGCTGGTTTGGGTGCTAATCCCTCAATAAGTGATATAATCGAGCCCCTCTTAGAGACCCCCCCCCAAAAGTAGAGAACACCAAGCCATGTCGATAGCAATAGCTCAGGGGATTAGTGAAGGCCTTAAACAACGAAAGGGCGTTTGTTTTAATTGTGGAAAAGAAGGGCATTTTAATGCACAGTGTCGTGCAGGTTAAAAGAGTGGCAGTAAACAGCCCACCTGCTATTCCTGTGGAAAAGTCGGACATAAGGCAAGGTTCTGTAGATCTAAGAAAACATTGGTTCTGGGAAACGGGAGGAGGGGCCCTCCCCGTGGGGGCCCCGACACCAGAGCCTATCTGATTACAGTAGCCTCAGAGATGCCCATGGGGTCAGACCCGGAACCAAAAGGGGTGCAGGAGCGATATCAGAGGGAACTACAGAACGAGAGGATCTAGGTCAAACTATTCTAACAGTTGCTGAGCAGGGAAAGGAAGAGGATTCATTAATAATCACCCGCTGGAGTACTGCCTCTATAGAAGTGGTCCCAGTCACATTTCCCCGACTAGTAGTGGGTGCTTCAGGATATTCTCCTGTACTTGTCCACACCCAACTACTTCCATCTGGTGACACTACTGTGTACCATACCAACCCACACTGCTACCCAGTAACCCTTCCCCCTGGCATGGCTATTGGCCGAGGAATATCTTTGCCATGGATTGAGTGTCCCACAAGTAAATTGGTGCACTGAAGTCAGATTACAACTGCCCATTATACAGATAGATATAGAAGGCAAATTAGTGTCAGGAATGACTGACACTGGAGCTGATGTGTCCGTTATTGATTCAGTACAGTGGGACCCCTCTTGGCCGCTTATGTCATCTACCACCCCTATTTTGGGGGTGGGAGGCCATCAAGGGGCTAGAAAAGCAGAGCGTCATTTGAGATGAAGTTATGAAGGACAAAGTGGTTTTATTCATCCCTTAAAGATTACGGGACTAGGCTCTGCCCTGTGGGGTAGATATGTCTTACATCAGTTGTACCTTACCACCCCTGAACATCTGACAACAAACTCCTAGGGGCTACTGTTATGGTGAGCTGCCCAAAGATTACTTGGAGGAGTGATAACCCTGTGTGGGTGGAACAGCGGCCCCTTTCTACGGAGAGGCTCACCGCATTAAAAGATATAGTTAAGGAATTATTGTTACAACACAGAATTGAGCCTACCATCAGCCCTTATAATTCTCCATTATTTGTAATAAAAAAGAAACCTGGCACTTAGAGAATGCTTATTGATTTATGGGTGGTGAATAAAAGAATGGTCCCTATGGGCCCACTACAGACGGGTCTTCCTTCTCCTGCCTTTATACCTAGAGAATTTGTTATAAAGATAATAGGTATTAAGGATTGTTTTTATAGCATTCCCCTTCCCCCTGAGGATAGGGATAAATTTGCATTCTTGGTACCATCAAAAAAATTTCAAATCCCGTCAATCAGGTATCAGTTTACTGTATTACCTCAGGGAATGGCCAATAGTCCAACTATGTGCCAAGCATATGTTGCAGCTATTGTTCACCCACTGCACAGTAAGTATCCCAAGGCTATCATAATCCATTATATGGATGATATTCTCATGGCTACTAAGCAATCCTCGGAGCTAGAAGAATTAACAAAAGAAATGTTCCTTTCCTTGAGTAAATATGGGCTTCAAGTGGCTCCTCTTAAGATACAAGATACTAGCCCTTATCAATACCTTGGTCACACCCTTAGTGAAGGGAGGGCATCTAGAATACTCCCAAAGGTGAATTTAGAAAAATGTAGGACCCTTAATGATTTCCAGAAACTTACTGGTTCCATACAATGGATATGTTCTACAGTTCCTATTCCTGATGATTTGATGTATCCTCTTTATGATATCCTGAAAGGAGATTCCACATTGACCTCCCCGTGGTATTGGACATCACAAGAAAAAGAGGCCATGACACAGATCCTGTCCAGGTATCACGAGTCTATAGTTCAATTTGATCCTGAGCAACCTATATTTGCTACCATTTTAAATCAAAGGTCACATATTGGTTGTCTCTATCAAAAGCAAGGTGTCATAGAATGGCAATATTTCCAGAGAAGTAAAAGAAGCATCCCTTGTAAATTTATGATGCTGGCAAATTTATTCCTAGCTATATCTGATCATTGTCTTTGCATGTTTGGAAAATATCCTGTTTTAAATATTTGTGCTTCTGAAGGTGCTCTTCGTTATTTTACTGACTCTATCCCTGAATGGGCTGCCCTACTCCATGTGATGCCATTAATCTTCCATTACCCCCAACGCTGAGTGCATGGGACAGCCTTCCATTACAACCCCCACCACGAATTATTTCCCCTACCCCTGTTGATGGACCAAATGTGTTCACAGACACCACCAAAAATAAATGAGCAGCCTTTTACATCCCACAAAAGCAAACATTTTGAGTTTTTACCACTGAGTATACCTCAGCCCAGAAAAACGAACTCCTTGCTGTTACACGTGCTCTTGCTTATCTTGCCAACTTGCCTTTTAATCTTATCACTGACAGTCCATATTGTGCTACAGCACTTCCAGAAGTCCCTACAGCTTTTATCAATCCTCCTGTTAGTACTATTTCTTCTTTGTTAGCAGACCTTCAAAATCTTCTCTCTCGTCACTGTCCTGTGTTTGTGCTACAGGTCCGTTCTCCGTTCCCATGTCTCTGCTATTGGGCCCATCTACAGTGGTAATGATATGGTAGATTGAGCATTACTATGCCCTTTACTTTCAGAAGCCCATCAGGCACATGATAAGTACCATCTCTCAGCTCATTCTCTTCATCATCTGTATGGCATCACTAAAGATCAAGCTAGGGACATAGTGAAACAGTGCCTTGGCTGTGCTCCATTTCGTCCCCCACCTATTGATTGTGCTATTAATCCCCGCGGAGACTGTCCTAACGCTTTATGGCAGATGGATGTTACCCACTATGGGAAAACCCTTATTCATGTCTCCATAGACACTTTTTTCCAATTTTGTCATGGCATCAATTCAACCTGGTGAGGCAGCCCACCATGTTATAGCACATCTTTTGTCCTGTTTTTCCACTTGTGGAGTTCCTACAGCTGAAAAACAGATAATGGCTCTGCATATTCTTCCAAGGCATTTGCAAACTTTTGTCAAGAATTTTCCATTTTACACAATACTGGAATTCCATACAATCCCACCAGTCAGGCCATAGTTGAACGTGCTAACCGCACCCTTAAAACCCTCCTCATTAAACAAAAAGGGGAGTCAGCGGTCGTGGCCTCCTTATATATACACAATTAGCACAGGCCGTATATACCATGAATTTGCTTCAATTGAGAGATGATGGTACCTCCCCAGCTTTGTGCTTTTTTGCAGGAACTTCACAAACACTCCACACACACGCGCAACTAGCCATCCCTCTCCCTGCCCAATAGGCAACCGAGTACTGTGGAAAAGCCCAGATGGCCAATGGCATGGCCCAGGCTCGGTAATTATAAGTGGACAAGGGTATCTTTGTATTCAACCAGATCCGAGTCCGGATGGCAAGGAGAAGGAGAAACCAGTCTGCGCTCCAACCAAATGGGTCAGAGACCTTGGAGAAGATGAAAATATGGAAAAGAAGAGGAAGGTGGAGAGGACAGCAGTACCCAAGGAAAGAAAAGAGAATGAATACCTTAACTCTTACCCTCCTTGCCCTGAGTCTGCTACCCAGGACACAAGCTCTCAACAGTAAATGGTATAACCTTACTGAGTCACATAGAGTGCAGGAAGATCAACAAGGTGCATGGTTCCGGGGGCTGGTGGTGGACCCGCCAGCTCTTAAAGCTTTAGGATGGCATGACACAACACCTCCATTTAAGATAAAAGGGAATGCCATCAAGTTAGTAGGGGAAACTGAACACTGAGATATACAGAACGTACAAGAAACTGAGATAACCAAGTACAATTTTACAGTATCTGCTTCTAATCCACCGATATGTCTTTATACAGACGCCACACTCCCGGTTGAGACAAGCTTGGATAAGACATGTATCAAATTAGAAAGCAAACTTCTTTCATCCTTTTTTCATCATACACAAGAACTAAAGAATCATACCACCCATCTAAACATAACTATGTTATCCATCCCACATTCCTTGAATTGCACCCAAGAAACATCAGGCATACACACAGCTCGCCTCATCACAATGGTACAGTGTCTTTCGCTGCCTGCCCTGAAGGAGATATACTTTGGTTCCGATACATGCTTGCTCTACTGAGGTTCGAACATGTGGCCCTACAATATACGATTCTTCTGTGTACCTACAATTTTGGGATTATATCTCCTCTACGAAAAAATAGAAATAGCAGCTCCTGCACCAGTTGCCTTTCCCCTGGGAACTGCCCATCCACATTTGTGGCTATTGGGTCTACTATTTGCACCAATAAATGCTTCCATCCATATATTCCCCTGTAAACAAGGTACATCCTGCTCAGATTTTACATTTGGGACATGGTGCGCTATTTTTGTCAATTTGAATTAGACCTGCCATGATACTCAAGGACATACTGACAAGTTGTGTTATCAATTCGTAGCTGAGTCTCCTGCACCTCCTGACTATGCCTTCCTCCTTTGTCATACCAAAAACTCATCTATTGAAAAACATGATCAACAATATGCGGGCCTTTAACCTTACCGCATTTCTTATCCTTAATGCCATACTCACTGACACTTTAACTTCTCGGCATCATGGTTACACAATATTTATCCTGAAATGCCAAAAATACCAACTTGTACCAGTAAAAGCTAAACAACCATGAGCACAGCATAGTATAGATGAGTTGTGGAATGAACTTCGTGGGAATCTTCCTTCAATACCATTGCAAAAGCATGAGGTGGTTGATCTTGCTTTCAGTATCATAAACTTTGCTTTTTCAACTTATGAGGAATTCCAAATTCAGGATGTTTACCAATGACAAGGATATCTGGCATCTGTATTGCAGAACTTTTTGGCCCAGCAGTCATCCATGTGGACCAACCAAAATCATATAAATTGGGCACTTCAAAAGGAAATAGATGCTTTGGCCCCTGTAGTAGTTTACATTGGGGATGAGCTTGCTTACCATGAATTAGTAACCCAAATTCCTTGTCATTATAGATATAAACCATTATGTGTCACTCCATTACAGTTAAATCTTACCAACTCCTCCTTTGTTGGTTCATGGCTTCGGATATGGGCTGTGTTACAGGGTGCACTATTATCTCATAATGCTTCATCAGACATTCATCAGTTAGCTTTATTGCTTCAAGAACTGAGAAATATTTCGACCAATTTTTCGAATCATCAAACTGATGCTTTTAATATCGCTAATTATCTCAAGCATTTACAATTTTTACAATGGTTATTCAGCTGGATAGGTCCTGTTGCCATATTACTTCTTTGTATTTTTGGCCCCTGCTTGATACGGTTTTTGATATCCCTAATGAAGTCTGCCTTAATCAACATCAAGGCAAATACCATGTCTCTTATTCATCGCACCCCTCATTCAGTGCCAATATAAATACCTACTGCTCTGCATTTCATCTTTCCTAGTGAAAGCGGCTGCAGGCAGTGCTTTCTCCGAGGATTGAGGCCCTTCTGCCAGAACTGCCCAATGTCACTGCAAAATATGAAGAAGAACGTACCTCACCAGTGCTTGTGCTTATGACTACATTTCTTGTGCTAGAATAGTTAAAATTATATTTTATAGAGTTATTTGAGAATGCATTCAATTTTCTATATTAATTGGTTGTTTAAAAAAATTCTTAATAAATTTATATAAGAGGTTCCTCAAGACATTCTAATTGATTCTAAAAAGTTGTTTTTTCTTGACCGGTCTTAATTGGATCATTAAAAAACATAATAATATGTGTATATGTGTAATTAAACTTCAATGGGAGATTTTCACATCTCTCTACTGGCCTGGAGGGATAGGAAAATGTTCCTATATTCTGGGATTTGATGCCAGCCAGGGCATCAATCACAGCTTGGTTACAGAAAATGATTGCTTTCTGTGTGTTCGTACATGTGTCTGTGTGTGTATTTAATTCAGATCTGAAATAATTTTATTGCTGTAGGATATTAAGACTATGACTATATCTATCTTGCCTCTTTTGCTACATATGCTTGCTGCAAAAACATGCTATCAAAGGCTGACCCTCGTGCTCTTCTCCAGAATCCCAAAGAACGACCAAAGATGGACACTACCCCTGTCTAAACAAAAAGGGGGAATTGTCATGGACCCAGCTCTGGACCCAGGTCTGGACCTTGGCCACCTATGGGCTAGGAGATGCCTGGGGGTCTGAACCTGCCCACATGGGTGCTGGGAATGCTCCAGTAACAGGAGTGGCTCCGCCCATGAGGGAGGAACAGGGGCGGAGCTCGGGAGAGGAGCAGAGGACTATAAAAGGGATGGGACTGGGGAAGAGGAGAGCCATTTTTCCCCGCAATGTAAGCCATAAAGACCTGCTTGTTAGACTGCAACTGGGTGCTTTGTAGAGTTATTGCCCTCCTTCCCCAAAGGAGGGTCTGTGCGTCCAAAGACCGGGGAAAGGTATGTATCCAGGTGAAGGCTTGGGATAGGTCCCTGAGCATAACACATTCAATTTAAATCAATGTATAGCATGGAAAAACTGTAAAGCCTATCAGACAGCATTTGGGGGGTGGAAGGAAGGGGAGAAATCATAAAATTCAAATTCTTGCAAAAATGATAGGTAGATACTACTATCGTATATAATTGGAATACAAATAAAATGTTAATAACAGTCCATGGTGAAACGTCTTTGCATGTAATTTGAAATAAAGGAAATTAAATTTTAAAAAGAGTTATCTTAGATCCTTTTCCCTTTCTGCCATCTCTAGCATCATCTGCATATCTGAGATTATTGATAGTTCTCCCAGCAACTTAATTTTTTCCTTTACATTCACCAGGTCTGGTATTTCAAATTATGTACTCTGCATTTAAGTTCAGTAAAGTCAAGTCCAAATAAATAAATCTCATGTTGCCTTAATCCTTTCCCAATCTTAAGCCAATTGGTTTTTCCATGTTTGGTTCTCACTACCTTGTGCTGCCTGTTGCTTCTTACCCAGCATCCCTCAGGAGATAAGTCAGATGATCTGGTCCATCCATGTCATTCAGGAGTAGGCAAAGATGGTTGGAATCTCCACAGTCAAATACTTTAATGTATTAGGTAAAGAGAAGGACATGTTTCTGAACCTCTTTTGTTTTCTTGATACTCCAGGAAATGTTGGCAATTTGATCTCCACTTCTCTACCAGTTCTGAAGCCAGCTTCTTCTTCTGGTCATTCTCAGTCCACATAGTTCTGAATCCCAGCCTGAAAAATTGAGGCACAATGTTCTGGCATGTGACATGAGTGAAATTGCTTGGTAATTTGGACATTCCTTGGCATTCACTTATTTAAGATTAGTTTCTTACTGTTTGGTTTGTAATAGTTGTTTTTAATGGCATGATTCCTTCCTGTATTCTTACTTACTTATTTTTATACTTTACTCATCTCCATCAACTCTAGAATTTGGTTGCACTTGCTAAATACCATTTCTGTGAAATGACACTTCATTTCCAAACTCCATATCATTGCATAGGGTTTTTGACATATCTGGAGAGTTCTTTTTTTCCTCTTAGTTTCCCTATTTTCAATTAAAATTCAAACAAAATCATATTTTCTGCTTCAGACTTTCTTGGTATGCACTTTGCTCCCAGCTTCTATAGTCTTTCCCTATGTATCTCCTTTCCATCTACTCTATTTATTCCAAGTGTACATTTGCATATGTACTTCTCTAAAAGTAGGTTAGATCCTTGAGATCAGAGTGTATTTTCATGATTTTTTCCTCCTATATGGACTTCAAAGAGATTTGCCCAGAGATGGTTTTTGGGTCTGTATATTTTCACAAAAATATCCACCTTTTTGTTGATGACCTCGACTTCTTTAACTAGTTCCATTTTAGTTCAAGTGGATGATTCCAATTTATGAATAATCCATTTAACTTATTCAATAGACATCTAGTCAGTACATAGACTAAAATACCCTATTTTGCAAATGCAGATTGTAGAATTCAAATTATCCTTTAGCATCCACTAAGTGATATTATCAGAAGAGTCTACAAAATTAATCTTTGCAGTTGGTCTTATGCAAATTCCAGTGTATCCCAAGTGTATTCCAATGGAAATAATACATGGATGTTAGGTTATATAGTCAATTTTATGGTTTTTAGAGGCTTGGTATCTCTCCCTGAACCAATCTGCATTTCCAAATGCTGTCCCTCTTTCATCCAGTTTCTTAAAAACAGAAGTGTTCTCCTCAAAAATGTATTCAATGATCAAGTTAACAGCCAGTCTCCTTACTCTATTTTTTTGTTTCACTGATTCTTATATTTACCCAACAATCATTCCTCATTTGCCTTACTACTTAAGTCCAATTATTTTCTGAAAAAAGAAATCTTATGTAGAACTCTTGTCTATTGACATTCACAACAGTCTAACATAACAAAGTCATCACTTCACTATGATGTCGAAATTCTATTTTGTTATTACATTTCCAGGGTCAGCATTGGAATTTCATTTACTCAGAATTCAAATTCATTTTAGAAAAGTTTTTCTTTCCCATTATTAGCTTTATTGTTTATTCAATTATGTTATTATTTATATTGCTGTTTAATTGAATAAAAATAAATCATGCTGAGTTTCTTTTAATTTCTGAAATTTGTTATAAAATATCATAGGGCATTAGTCCTTTAATTCATAAAGTATTCACGTTTTACCCATCACATTCCCAATTCCACATTGAGGTGTTTAAAACGGCATTACCATTGAATGTAACATAGCAAACATTTTGCAGTGACTCAAAGAGGGGGGGAGGGAAGGGAAGGAGGAAGAAAATGCAAAATTCAAAATCTTGCAAAAAAAAAATGATTGATGGGGCAAATAGGTGACACAGTGGATAGAGCACTGACCCTAGAGTCAGGAAGACCAGAGCTCAAATCTGCCTAAATACCTAAATGTGTGACCTTGGGGAAGTCACTTAACTCCACTGCCTTTAAAAACAAACAAACAAACAAAAAAGATTGTATAGAAACCATTATTATATGTAATTGGAAAACAAAATATTTATATAATTAAAAGAAGTAGTAAGGTGTTTTCTTTTTCACTTCTTTGTATATGGTAATGTTAATACCTTCTGTTGCTTCTCATGCTAATAATAATAAATTTGAAATGTTATTAATAAAATAAAATGCATTTAGCTTCTTTTAGCATAGTGAAATAAGTGAGAAATGGGATAAATTATGACTTTTAACTACTTTTATTAAATGATATGCTTTAAAAATTTTTGTTAAACATTTTAATAAGAAGTTTGAAATTCAATATAAACAATTAAAATTTCTCAGTGCTTTAGTATATTTATATTTATTTGTTTCCTCACTCATAGACAAACATGTCCACACATAATATTACTAATTCACTTTTAAAAATTAGATAGGATTCTTTATTCCTAGAGTCTATCTTTAATATATTTTATTTTTCATGGTAGTAATTAATGCACATGTGTTCCTTCTTGTATTCTTGTTTTAATTAGTTTATCAAGGACAAGTGAGAATTTTTTTGAATCTTCAGACTAATAAGTCTTTGATTATAGTATCATTTAAAATTGATACAGAATTAGAATGAATGTTATTTTTAATTCAGCTATTTTGTGTATTTTATATAAATTATTGCTATTACTAATTTTTCTTTTTGTATCTACATATAATATTAAAAATATATATCTTTGTTTTGAAACTTTTGATAATGAAGAATATGATAAAGAAAGATTGAGAAATGTTGGCTCTTGTGTTGCTAGCATCATTTCCAATTTTGTTTTGATGTCATTCTTCGGAAACTTTGCTGAGCACATTTCTTAATAAGTTTGAATGTTTTTAAAATCTTTTTATCTTCTTGACCCATTGATCATACATTTAGAAAAATTTCTCCAATTTGATTTTTACTATAATATTCAACATTTTAAAGTCAACATTTATTTATTTTTTAAAAATCTGTTTTGAGTACAGAGGATATTAGTAAAAAAATCACAAAACTCAGTAAAAGTTAGATTCAAAAGTTAAATTCAAATGGGAAGTATGAGTAATATTTTGCACATAGGTGTATATTCTTGTATAAATTAATAAATGTGCTTATGGTATATGAATATAAATTCATACATATACATATTTCCATAAATTCCTTATACATAAACCTGACAAATATTAGAATGTAGAAATATATTAAAATAGTGTGGGCACAATATTAGTCACTTCTGGAATTTGAGAAGGTTCAGGTAGTATATTATTCCTGAGTAAGAGAGTACAATATATTCATGGAGGATAAAAATTAAAATACAAAGTTTTGGAAATAAAATGTCTTGTATGAAGAACAGAGAAATGGCTAATTTAGCTAGATTCCCTAAAAGTGATAACAATGTTCAACAAGGCTAGAAAAGCCAACTGGGTTTAAGCTGTAAAAGTTTTTGAAAGTTAAAAAGAGCAATGTATTTATTTATTTAAAAAGAGGAAATAATAACATTATGGGAGAAATCACATAACCAAGTCTTTGTTAATAAAAAATTCATCAAAAGTGTGGATATGGAAATCAGTTGGAGACCTCTTCTAATAGTTTATACAGGAGATGTATGAACATGAACTAAGTAGTAACAGTTTGGTGGAAAAAAGGGTTTAGATCTGAGAGATACTATGAAGGCAAACATTTCTAAAAGCTTTCATAGAGGTACTATTACAATGGGAATAATGACAAGAAAATGTATAGTTCATGTGTTATGAGAGAGATTTATTATAAGTTCAAAGTTGTGAAAAAGTGGATAGACACAAAAGATTGGGCTGTCAATGACCGAGAAAAGGGTAAGTTTGGAAGAGGAGAAGGTGTGGGAATAGAAAATGAGTTCAGTTTTGTATATATTGTAGAGAGGTTATTCAATTTGAATTGGCCAACAAAGAATTATTTATATGTTTTTTTTGTTGGGACATTAAGTTGACATATATATCTCTTATACACAAACATAAATACAATAAATGAAAATCTGTATTCCCTTATTAAAAATTAATTATAAATAGAAAGAAAAAGCATATATTATTTTTTCTTGAATAACTTACATTTTGCCATTTTGGAAGTCTTCCTCTGCAATTTTAGGTTTTTGCAAGGCAAATGGGGTTAAGTGCCTTGCCCAAGGCCACACATCTAGTCAATTATTAAGGGTCTGAGGCCAGATTTTAACTCAGGTACTCCTGACTCCAGGGCTGGTCCTCTATTCACTGTGCCACCTAGCCACCCCCTACTCTGCACTTTCTAATAAAATATTTTGCATTATGAATTTCTTAATATTTTTTAAATTAAATATAATATTCATATTTGGTCTGTTTATCACTTTTGACTTATGGATTTTTTTGGCAAGGCAATGGGTTTAAGTGGCTTGCCCAAGAACACACAGCTAAGTAATTATTGTGTCTGAAGCTAGATTTGAACTCAGTTTCTCCTGACTCCCTTGTACCACCAAGTTGCCCCAACTTATGAATATTTTTAAAAGATCTTTGAATATATCTTCCACTTTAATAATTTTCTTTTTTGCTTTTGTATAACTGAATATCATTCTGATTTTAAAGAGGCATTTTTGTCTATTACTTGATGGAATTTTTCTTTCTCATTATAATTCTATAGTTTTGGAGTTTTTGTCAGAAAAATCTATTTGGTAGTTTTTTTTTTTTCATTCAAGAGCCCCCTAACTGCAATATGTTATTTTATTCTTGTCTACTATGGCAAGTGTTTTCCATTTTTTTTTTTGCAGCATATAATTGGCAGATTAGGGAATGCCATCATTTTCGATGAGTAGTATTCAAAGAATGTTCAAATGGTCACATGACTACTAGGAAAGTATGCAGATCAATTTATATCTAAAATGAAGAAGAGAAATTGGCAAATCACTCTTTTTCATTTGGTATTCATCTATGAAATGCAGCTCTACAATTCAGAAATGTCAATCTTTACAAGATATTTAGTAACCTCTGATTGAAACAGATACTATTTTCATATCATTATGGATTAAATACATTATATATTCATTGAATGATATCTGCTATGAAAGTATAAATTGCAAACCTGTCACAGAAGTCTTCTCCCACTCCAATGAAAAAGAATTTATGACATGTTTTCAAATAATCCTCTTGCTGTCTAGGGTTCAAAGCTACATCAAACAGATGATTCTGAGATTTTCCCAACAATTTTTCACATTATTCAGGGATATTATCTTGGATTTTTCCGGTTGTTGGAAGTATGTTACATACACACACACACACACACACACACACACACACACACACACACAACACACAGAGCTATAGAATCTTTTCATTCATACATTTTTTATTTGTTAATTTTTTTGGGGGGTGAATTTATTGATTTCACTGCTGTGGATTCCATAGCCATGATGTCCTCCAAAATCATTAAATTTAGATCTTACACTGTTAAGTATAGAATGATAATCAAAGGAAAACCTCACTTCACCTCAGGTAACATGAGTAAATAGAGACATAAAGAGTTATCAATATATTTGTATTCTTTATTTTACGATCATGGAAAAATGTTATAAAAGTGTTGGAATCATTTTTCTAGTCAAGGTATTCTTTAAAGCTCTCTTCACTTCTTCATTTCTCAGGCTGTAGATTAAAGGGTTCAACATGGGGATAACCACCGTATAGAACACAGATATCACTTTTCCTTGAGTTGGGGAGTACCTTGAACTTGGGCATAAATAAGTAACAATTTCAGTTCCATAAAATATAGCAATGGCTGTAAGATGAGAAGCACAGGTTGAGAAAGCTTTACGTCTCCCTTCAACTGAATGCAAACGTAGAATAGAGAAGATTATATAGATATAAGAAGAAAGAATGATCAAAAGTGTTCCTAACATATTTATCCCAGCACAAATGAAAATAATCATTTCATTCATTTGAGTATCAGAACACGAAAGTTTGAGGATTGGGGGACTGTCACAGAAAAAGTGATGGATGACATTGGAACCACAGTAGGATAAACTACTTATGTAACCAGTATGAATAATCGAATTGAGGAATCCTGCTGTGAAGGCCCCTGTGGCCATCTTCAGGCAGACTGTCCTTGACATGATAACTGGATAAAGGAGGGGATTACAGATAGCCACATAACGGTCATAGGCCATCAATCCAAACAGAATACACTCAGTGGTAGCTAAGGCAATAAATATATACATCTGCAAAAAACAACCTGTAAAAGAGATGATTTTCCTCTCAGTCAGTAAGTCAGCTAACATCTTTGGAGTGATATTTGAAGAATAAAGGATATCAGCCAAAGACAAGCTAGTCAGAAAAAAATACATAGGTGTGTGGAGTTGAGAATCTATAATGATTAATGCAATCATCCCTGCATTTCCCATCATTGTGAGACTATAAATCACCAAAAATAATACAAAAAGTATAATTTGAATTTCAGATGAGTCTGTTAGCCCAAGCAAGATAAATTCAGTCACTGTGGTATGGTTTTTCCCAGACATTTATTCAAAATAACAGCACAGTCACACATTGAAAATTCCTAGAATCAAAAAATAAATAAATTAAATTAGAATAATTCGGCTAAAATAAATTCAGATTAAGAATAGTGTGGTGTCTTATCTTAACTTTAGTAACTTGTGAAGTATTTGCACATAAAATGATGGGCTTATTATTTTGTTTTTATTTTCCTTAACTTTTACTAAGAATCAATTCTTGAAAGCCCTATGTTTTCTATCAGGAATTTAAAGGGCAGACAATTACTCACACAATTATTTATAAATGAAAGGTATGGGTGAATTATGACAAGAAACTTGAGAATGATGAAATTTTTTTAGTATAAAAATCACTTAATTTTGGTGTATAAGGTACATCTTAAATTACCATATAATCTGTGTACTCTAGGATTAATCACAATCTCTGAGGACTATTGTTTTATCTTTTATTTTTCAAATAAAATGGATGCTTTTAAAGATACATTCTAATTCTTACTCAACCTACTTTAAGATTAGTCAGAATTCTTTTAACTAATTAACTAAAACCTGAGTGGAATCTTGCCAGAAAAAAGAATCATTTCTTCAAATTATTAAACTCACTCAACAAGCATGTTTTGAGCCCTTACTATATGACAGGGTCAGCTAGCTAGTCGTGCAGCGAATGGAACAAGACTCATTTTCACAAGTTAAAATTCTGCCTCAGTGACTTGCTACCTGTTGAGTTTGGGCAAGTCATTTCATTCCATTTGCCTTAGTTTCCATTTGCCTTAGTTTCTCATTTGTAAAATGAGTTGTAGATGGCAATGGCAAACCACTAAAATCTCTTTATGAAGAAAAATCCAAATGGAGTCATGAAGAATTGGACACAATGGAATAGAATTAACAGCATCATGTAACAGGAAGTAATTTTGATTCAGTGGGTCATACAAAAGGCATGACAATATTTATTCTACCATAGTAATCTGCTCATACCTTGTCTGATAAATTGACCTGGAAGGCTCACATCTAGGGGTTATTAAAGTATCAAGGATTCGTAATAAATATCGAATTAATTTGGAATGACTAGTAGGAAGGTCTAGGAGATCAGATCATGATGTGTCATCTTAAAAATTTAATCAAACTCTAAAATGAAATTAATGTATTTTCACTAACTACTGTTTGTGAGGAGGAGCTCTGGGGAAAATACATACCAAAACTACTGGATCTCATCAGGCAAATGATATCTTCGCAATAAGTCCAAATTGATTTTTAAAGTAACTTTTATCATCTCTGTCCCTTCAGAACACAAACTAGAACAATGACTCAGCTTCCTGGGAGCTCACCTTCTCTAAAGCTACTCCAAAGTTTCATTTCCTCAAAGTTCCTTCATCTGTAGATTCTGTTTTCTCTTTATAGTAGTTTAATTCCCTGGGCTTTTAAATCTTCTGGGAGAAAATATAGATGTGTTTTTTGCCATCTTCAATGGAAATAAAGTTTAAAAATTTCTCTGGGAATCTGTATTTGAGGAATCATTCCACTGTAATATGATGAAATAATGGAATGTGAAAAAATGCTAGAGGAAAGCACAAGTTCCTACATTTTTCATGACATGCCTTAGGGAAAGGTCTTTGCTTTGAGTCTACAAATAAACTTCTTAAATGTCCTGAAAGAAGAATAAATGATGAGTTGATGCAATTTGTCAGTAACAAAATAGCATGATATATAGATAACACATTAGATTATAAGTTGTTGATTTGTATCAGTCTTGCCTGACTCTTCATGATTCCATTTGGAGTTTTTTAACAAAGTTACTGGAGTGGTTTATCAATTCCTACTCCAGTCTATTGTACAGATGGAGAACTGAGGCAAACAGGATTAAATGATTTGCCCAGCCTCACACAACTAGAAAGTCTCTGAAGCCAGATTTGAACTCACAAAGTTGTCTTCCTCATTGAAAAACCAGTACCTTATCCTCTGTGCCACTTAGTTCTCTTTATACCACCTATAAGACCAGTTTTCAAAGGAACATCAATAGTTTATAATATTTAAACAGGATTTAGTAAAATTGAATTTAAACCTACAGGTGTATACTTTTATAAATATATTTTGAAAGTATAATATGAGAATGGAGAAATTTATATAAAAATATTTTGTGAACTTCAAGTTTGAAGTAAATAAATGAGCAATCTTACTCAGATGTAATAGAAGGTGAATTCTCAGGGCCACAGAATTGAGAATCATAGTTTATTATTTTAGTCAATGTACATTTGGAGTTTTGTGAACATTCCACATATGAAATATGTGGAATATTGGATATGAGCATCCATAGGCGACAACTAGAATACTGAAGGGATTTGAGATTATACCGAGGAGGCTACATGAGGGAACTAGGGATGCTGACCCCACAAAAAAAAAAAAGCTTGATATGGAGAAGATGAAGCCTATTTTCAATTTAAGGGATACAAAGGGATATAAAAAGAGGAAATTACCTGTTTCTCAAAAAAAAAATTCAGGGCATTTCTTTTTGTGGTATTTCAGATTACAATTTGAGAGGATACTCAACAATTCAAGAATGGCTGAACCTGTCATAATATATGATTACGATGGAAAATTATTGTGGTATAAGAAATGATGGCATAAAGATTGCAGAAAACCTGGAAAGACGTCTATGACCTACATGAAGTGAAGTGAGTGAATGAGGAGAACATTGTACATAGCAATAACAATAGGGTATGATGAGCTGATGATGACTAGGCTATTCTCAGCAATAAAATGATCTGAGACAACTACATAGAATTAATCATGACAAATGTTCTCCTCTACAAGAAGGAACTATTCTTATCTGAAAACAGGCTGAAACATACTTTCTTTGTTTTCTTTGTGTTTTTCTTTCTTTAGGTCTTCCTTCCTTCTCTCTTTTTCTTTCTTTCTTTCTTTTTCTTCCTTCCTTCCTTCCTTCCTTCCTTCCTTCCTTCCTTCCTTCCTTCCTTCCTTTCTTCCTTCCTTCTTTCCTTCCTTCTGTCCTTCCTTCCTTTTTATTTTGTTTCTTCCTCTCTTGTCATATTGTCTTGCATAAAATAAATAATATAGAAGTGTTTTACAAGTTTAAACAAATATAACCTATATCAGATTGCTTACAATCTCAATTAATGGTTAGTTGGAAGGAGGGAGAATTTCCAACTCAAAATATTTTTAGGTAAATGTTTAAATTGCTTTTACATGAAATTTTTGGGAGAAATAAAGTATTATTTAAAAATAATTTAAGGAATAGACAGACTTTTCCCAGTTATTTCCTGGGTAAAGAACCAGAATTCAATAGATATTTTAGACATTATTTTAGTTAATTAAAGGAGGGAAATAAATGTCATCAATTCATAGGGTTTTAAATACAATCAAGAAAGGGACATAGGATGCCAAGTATTTCAAATTTTTCTTTTAATTAATGTGAGCACTTGAAGTATTCTCCATATTCCAAAAGTTACAGAAGGAATAGCAGAGTTGGAGGATGAACCCATGTCCTCTGATTCAAAATGCCATATTGATTGGATTGCCAGTTCCTTATAACTATTCTTCGCAAAGAACACCATAATATCAGGGAGGTTATACCATGACATGTAAGTGCGGTTGAGCTGTGTAAAGTTGTCAGCATCACTTTTTCTTCCAGAGTCATGTGGGTTCAGTAGCCAGATATAGAACAGGCTCATAGATGGCCCTGGATGCAGAAGAGGGCCTTTTAAACTAAGGTCTTTAAGAGGTCTCAGTCTGACTGAGGCAAGTCCCATAAGAAAGAAAGAAATGAGTCAGAGATTGACCTCTTTAACCTAGTCAAAAAAACACCCTCAAACTGTAAGGGGAAGACAATTTCAATCAATACCAAAATAATTGTGCCTTTTTGGTTTGTTTTTAATTCACTCAGTTAATCAGAACCCAAACAATGAACAAGTGAAACTTGGCCTGGAACCTACAGTTGGCCAGTTAAAGAGAGTCAAAATGAATTATAGTCTGTAAGACCCATAATATCTAACTAAGTTTAAATGATCAAAATTTACATTCCTTTGGGCAGAGCAACTTCAGGTGAAGTCATGTTATCCTATGTGAACAGAAAAGGAGAGGAGAGGAGAGCTGTGCTAAAGGGAAACAGGGGTTTTAAGAGTTAATGAATATTTCTTTATTGAATGTCTTCACACCGAATTGGATAACATTTGTCATTGATAAGAATTACTATTCACATTTAAACTGCACTCCACGTTTCTGAGGGTTCTTCTATTTATGAACATTCTTCTGTTATGATACTCTTTTGCTTCACACTTCATTTCCAAACAACAATATCCATCAAAACACAGATAAATTACTGTTAATGTTCTTGACGTTTGTTTTGCTTTTCTTTCTGCCCTCTCCACAATGAAACAAAAACAAAACAAAAACCCTCATCTTTTTTCAATTGATCTGCTTTGTTTGTTGCCAAAATAAGAATGGTTTAGACAAAATACATTTGATTAAAATTCTAGGTCATGAATGTGTTGTCCCAACCTATTCTTCAATATTCTACTTCTAAATATTGCTTAAAACTGAAGAGATCAGACTTTATCACATTTGTGACATCATAATAGTGCTGTCACTGATCAGAATTGATTTGAGTTTTAAAAAAATCATCTTTTTAACATGAATACTCATAAATATGACACATTTATAAATTATAAAACACCATTGGCCTCGAAAGAATAAGAAATTGAGACCCAATGAACCAAAAAGATAAAAGTGAGCAAAAGTAACCAGTATCTTCATAATAAAAGAAATGGTATAAAAAATTCAGTGGAAAAGAAACTATAATTTATATTTAATAGGACTAAACTGTATCAGGTAGACATTCAAAGTGGGCCATAATCTATGGAATAGTTAAAGAAAACTTGAGTGCACTGTCTTGATTCATTGATATACTAGTTTCTAAAGTTTGCATCATAACAACTCTCAAAATATGTTTAATAAAATATCCCAGAAATCATTTTCTTTGATTCTGTTTTAAAATAAAATTTAAAATTATTGCAAATTTTGGGAATATAAACATACCAGAAAAATCTTATAAAGAGTATATAGCAGGGAACAGTTTGATAGAACAGTGGATAGAGTACCAGTTCTGCAGTCAGGAGGCTCAAATATGATCTCAGATCCTTAGTACTTACTTAGCCATGTGACCCTGGGCAAGTCACTTAACCCCATTGCCTTGCAAAAATCAAAAAACAAACAAAAAAGAGTATGTAGCACTCACATACATATTGATTAATTTTATTATGGCTATTACCTTTATGTATACACATATATATTCATATATAATTACATACACATATATATATATATATGCTGTGCACATATAAACAGATATATTTGGCATACATGAGTTCAAGTCATCTACCATTTTTTTAAACCTATACACATAAGTTTGTATATTTGTTAAAGGCAGACTTCAGTCCAAATTTCTAAAAAAACTTTTACAAGTCCTTATCAATGTAGCAGCTAGGTGGTGCAGTGGATTGAGCATCAATCCTGGTGTCAAGAGGACCCAACTTCAAATCCAACCAAAGACACTTAATAATTACTTAGCTATATCTCTGAGCTACCACCTCACACCTTTCAAACTGATCAATATGACCAGAAAGGACAACGATCAATGTTGGAAGGGACGTGAGAAATCTGGGACACTAAAATTACACCCAAAGGACATTAAAAAATGTCTATACCCTTTGATCCAACAATAATACTACTGGGTCTATACCATGAAGAGATCATTAAAAAGGGTAAAAATATTACTAGTACAAAAATATTCATAGCAGTTCTGTTTGTGGTGTAAAAGAATTGAAAATTGAATCAATGTCCATCAATTGGGGAATGGCTAAACAAATTCTGGCAAATGTATAATATGGAACACGATTGTTCTACTGGAAATCAGGAGGGATGGGAATTCAGAGAAACCTGGAAGGATTTGCATGAACTGATGCCGAGGAAGATGAGAAGAAGAATAACCCTGAACCCTAAAAGCAACATGGGGATTGATGATCAACCTTGATGGACTTGCTCATTCCATCAGTGCAATAATCAGGGACAATTTGGGGCTATCTGTGATGGAGAATACCATCTTTATTCAGAGAGAGAGAATTGTGGAGTTTGAACTAAGACCAAAGACCTTTAATTATTTTTTAAAAGGTTATCTTATTTTGTAATTTTGCTATCTTTTACAATTTATTTTTCTCCTTAAGGATATAATTTCTCTCAACACATTCAATTTAGATCAGTGTATAGCATGGAAACAATGTAAAGACTAACAGACTGCCTTCTGTGGGAGGCAAGATGGGGAGGAAATATAAAATTCAAAATAAATTTTGAAAAGAATAATTGCTTAAATGTGTGACCTTGGCCAAGTCAATCCCATTGCCTTGCTATAAAACAAAAACAAGCAAATAAACCAAAAAATAAAACAATTTGTCAACTTGACAAACTTCATCAATGAGCGATTCAGTACAGCTTAAGTAATTTCTAATCTGATCATTACGAAGTATTCTAAAACTTATGACTTTTAAATGATTTGACTATTTTTGTTAGATTAGCATTCCTTGAATGATTCAAGGAATAAAAATCTGTTCGATGGACAAACAATTGTATGAAATGCAATGTTCCAATGCAGGAATTAGTCATCGTGTCTCATTGGGAGTATGACTTTTTAGTAAATGTCCTCTTTACTTATAAATTGAAATACTTTAAGTAGAAAATTTTGGGGTTTTGTATTCACATTGAATATGAAAGACTGATTTTATAAAGGGATAAGGCCCTAAACCTAGTAAATTATGTCTTTCTGTATTTTGTAAAGAAAATTTTGCTTCTGGAAATCACTCCCTTATTTCATGCATTTAAGATCTATATATGTTTTTAAATCTCATACCTCTATACTTCATATCACATCTCTCTGTGAATTCTCTTAAAAAGTGGAAATATTTTTAAAATGAATTACTTTTCCTATTCAGAGATATACATAGTTAAGAATAGAATTATGATAATTGAGGGAAAATTTTCTATGTTTCCTCAAGGGCACTGAACATGGTTTGACAATGCTCAAAGGGACTCATTACTAGGAGAAGAAACAAAATAATTTTTTGTTGTTATTAGTGCTATTACTTCATTGATGTTATCATTGCCAATGTGATGATCCCTACAGAAGTGATTACTCTAATTTCTTTTTTCTGGAACTAATTTCTTAAAGTGTGTTTGTTAATGAGTCTGTTGGGACATAAACTTTTAAGTGGAAATCTTCATTGAAAGTCTATGACTGGAACAACTGACATTAAGTTAGATAGAAGAAACATGCCAGACAATGCTTCCTTAGAAAATTTTTAAAAATTGTAAATTAAGAAACCATAAATTCTAAAGAATGATAAGGTCCTAAATAAGAAATGTACGAGAGAAAATAAATGAATTTTGAACCTTAATGTTTTCAAAGTATTATTTTGAAGGCATCAGTATAGATGGAATTAAGGGAAGAAATTTTACCTGAGTAGAATCTATAACTCCCTAAAGAGTGAATATCCAAATTTTAACTCTTCTGGGTCATATGGTCCAACAAAAACTTGTCCATGGGTACATATAGAATGTAATGCTTCTTTATCACTATAATGTAATTCATTTTACCAATGACAATATAAATAATGTATAATTTTGACCCAAAAGATGGAGTTTGAGGGCCTCATACAGCCTGGATCTTTGTGTTGGAAACATTTGCTCTAAAGATACCAAATAGATCAGAAGTTCCTAACCTAGGGTCTATGCATTTAAAAAAAATAAATAACTGTACTTTAATTTTATTGATTGCCTTTGTAATCTATGCCTTTTATGTAGGCCTTTAAAGGTCTTACTCTGACAAAGTGTCCATTGGCTTTCTCACTTTTGTTTAGTCATTTCACTGATGTCTGACTCTTCATGACTCCATCTGGGGTATTCTTTCCTTCTCCAGTTTAATTTACAGTTCGAAAAAAACAGATAAATGGGGTTAAGTGAATTGTCTGGGGTCACACTTTAAGTAAGTGTGAGGCTCAATTTGAATTCCTGAAGATGAATCTTCTCATTTATGAACCAAATATTCTACCCATGTGCCACCTAGATGGCCTTGGCTTTGGTAGTGTCCATACTGCCAGAAAGAAACACAAAAAATAAATAAAAAATATTTAGAAGGACTTTTGAAGATTGAATTAATCTTATATAATAGATGTTAGAAAGATTTAGCCACATTCTTACTTTTCATTTCCTTACAAAGCTTTGAAATTATATGTGGTAAAATAAATTTGGAGTTGAGAGGGATATTAAATCATCTTCTCAGAAAATTGAATTAGGCACAATCGAACACACACACACACACACACATACACACAAACACACACACATACACACAAACACACACACAGACACAAATTCCTGGTAACAAAAGAGATGTCCAGAGTAGATTATTGACTTGACCAAGATAAAGTCGTGTCATGGAGCCTTTCTGGCCCTTTCTAGGGACACTTTTCTGTGACAGGTGTATGTATGGATAATACTTGATACAATATCATAATATCACAACCACTTGAGTACAAACCACCAAACATTATATACTTCAGTTTTGGCAAGGGAGTATAACATCATAGTTCTTGTCAAATATATTACTTTGAAAGACTTAGCAATTCCTTCCTCAACAGCAACTCCAAATTCTCGAAATCCTTCAACATTTATGTTTCTGTTTTTTAATATTGATGAGTCTAGTTTTGTGCTAAGGAATGAATTTGTATAGTAAGAAAATTATCTTCCCTAGTTTCTACATTAAATCAATGTGACCTATAGAAAATCTTGTAAGGTTTCTGGGTCTCCGTCAATTTATGCATAAAATTAAAGGATTGGGCTATATGACCCCCTTACAATTCTGAAAATTATTGAATAAGCCTGTGATGGTATGAGTAGAATCTTATGCATATATTCATTGTATCTTTTCAACTGCGTTGCAAGCAATTTGAGTACCATCACCACTGTAAAACACAGAGTTGAATTTTATATTGCACTTTAAGTTTGGTTCTATTACATGCATGAATATATATCCATATATACATACATATAAACATACATATCTAAATTACTATTTTCTTTTTATAAATGGCCACTTTTCACTCAGTTTTGAAAGAACTCTTTATTATAAGTTATTTATATATTATATTTATTGATGGTTTATTGTATCTAAACCTCACCTTTTACAATCCAAACATTTCAGCTTTCAATTATGTTATCTGTTCTTCATTTTCAAAGATGAATAATGACATCACAGGTTGATCTCATGACTCATGCATAAATTGAATTTAAATTAAGCATAGTTGTACAAAGTTATCAGTTCCATTCTTTCTTCCAGATTCAGTTGCAAGACAAAACAAAGTCATGATTTTTGACAATGGTCCAGATGCAGTGGATGATCTTGACCACTTTGATGGATCAGGATTACATAGTGACTGCTTCACCAGATTTTGTTGGAATAAATAATTTCATCTTCCATTCCCCTGGGTGGGGAGCCATCACATTTTTGCCTTAGATATCTTTCCCCTCAACTTACAAATGGGTTTGTGGCATATTGGTTTTCCTTAACCAGGTTTAGCTCAACTGAGCAGATTTTTTTCTGGCAGGGTATGGCTACATGATGCAGCTTCTTGGAGCTATAGTTGAGAATTAAGTGCTAGATGGACATCAAAGGTGAATGAACAGCTTTGAGAAGGGCTTGCAAAGTTCTCATACTGGAGATACTAGTCCTCTTTGATTACCATACAGTTCTCTTTTAAATATAATCATAAATATAATTATAAATATATATCATACTTTTTCCCCTCAATGTCTCTTAGGTTCCCTCTTAAGGAAAGTGATACTTTCAGATATACAGAAAAGTATGAAAGAAAGTGTTGGCTTCAAGATTCAGTTAAGGTTTTAGCATTATTAGATTATTTTTTTATTAAAACCTTCTGGGGCGTCTAGGTGGCATAGTGGGGCGGCTAGGTGGTGTAGTGGATGAAACACTGGCCTTGGAGTCAGGAGTACCTGGGTTCAAATCCGGTCTCAGGTACTTATTACTTAACTGTGTGGCCTTGGGCAAGCCACTTAACCCCATTTGCCTTGCAAAAAAAAAAAAAAAAACCTTAAAAAATTTCCTTGAAAGGTTTAACAATCCATTTATTCAGCATTTTTGAAAACTTTCTGTGTTCTTGTCTTTATGATAAAAGCAGTTTAGTTATACTTGCCTCCATGAAGTTAATTTAGTCAGAAGCAAGTCTTTGAAGTCATTCATTGAATAAATATTTATTGAGAATACTTTTTATTCAAAACCTTTTGACTTACAGACAGTGTGACTGAGGAATAGGTTTCTCCCCTCTGAGAATTTAAAATATAGTAAATGCCATAATTGGAAACATAATGTATTGCTTGAATAATTATATATATATATATATATATATATATATATTATAAGAATATAAGGTAATGTATTAAACTGATGTGAGAGTTATTTCTGATGTATCTAAAGTATGGGAAAAGTATTAGCTTTGTTCCTGCCCAAGCCCAGAAGGTATAACTAGGAGCAAAAGGTATGAACTGCAATGGGGTAATCCTAGACTTTGTCAGAGGACACTTATCAGACATATAGAGTTGTGTGTGATATGGATCTTCTAAGGAAGTGAGGTTTCCCTCCACCCCACACCCAGCCACCCAAGATTTTCAGGCAAAGCTGGTCATTCACTTACTGAGTAAGTAAAATGCTTTTCAAACCTTCAAGTATTCTAGAGATGCTAACTTTCATTTTCCTATGATGCAAATGATAAAGTTGGATTGCAGTTAAGCAATAAGAACAATGATCAGGATTGCAAAGAGTTTATGAAGAAATGATATTTTAGAACTTATTCTTATTATCTAGGCAAAACATGATGAAATCTAGAACTATTGTGATAATAGTGGTTTCCAACTTTCCTCTGAAATCTTCCCCCTCATTTCATGTGATCTGAGAAATGAGATAAAGAGTATTAGAAACGATAATTGCTCCAACCCAAGTCTTTGATTTTGAATACTATCCCTTTCAACACAAATGGATGGTTTTCTTAAATGAGTAGGTCTGAGCAGAGTCATCATCATACATCAACAACAGCTAGAATAAGTCAATTCTGTGCCATTTTTTAATATCTCTACAATGAAGATTGCTCAGTCATGTAAGTAGTGTCTGAATCTTTGTGACCCCATTTAAAGTTTTTCTGATAAACATCCTGGAGTGGTTTGCCATTCTCTTTTACAGTTAATTTTACAGAAATGGAACTGATGCAAAAAAGGTATCATGCTCAGGATCATACAACTAATAAATGCCTGAGAACAGATTTGAATTCAGGTGAGTCTTCCTGACCATAGGCTATATATATTCTATCCACTATACTATCCAGATGCCCTTAAGGGGGTTTAGGATACTTGAAGAAGGAAGGCATCATTCTAAAAGATTTTGGTACTCTAAAAGAGTTTGGAAGTCCAAACTTTGTCCATAAAATTTATCTAGTATATTTGATGGAATACCTTCTTGGGTTTAATGGATTCTGTGTAAAATTCTTTTTCTCAAGATGAAGCAGTCATTAAATTTGTCTCAACCATAGTCTACTGCAAAGGGCAGCTTGATTCTTCCAATGAATTTCTAGAATTAGAGTCAGGAAGTTCCAGGTACAAATCTTTCCAGATGATACTTTACAGATGTGTGTTCTTCATTCTATCTTATTTTTTCTTCATTTACATGTAAAAACACATTTAACATTTACTTTTAAAACTTTGCTTTAAAATTCTCTCCCTGCCAACCCACCCTCTCTTCATTTATAAAACAAGTTATTTGATATTGGTTTAAAATTTGTCATGCAATTGGGGCGGCTAGGTGGCGTAGTGGATAAAGCACCGGCCCTGGAGTCAGGAGTACCTGGGTTCAAATCCGGTCTCAGACACTTAATAATTACCTAGCTGTGTGGCCTTGGGCAAGCCACTTAACCCCATTTGCCTTGCAAAAAAAACCTAAAAAAAATAAAATTTGTCATGCAAAACAATAGCCATATTGTGAAAGGAAGCATAGGTCCCCCTACCCTCAAAAAAGAAAGCTCAAGAAAAAAAACAAATAAAAATATGTTTAAATCTGTATTCAGATACTATTAGCTCTTCATCTGGGGATGAATAACATTTTTTCATATTTCCTCAGAGTTGTCTTGGGACACACTTTTGCTAAATCATTCTCACTTGATCATCCTCCAATATTGATGTTAATTTGTATTCATCATTTACCATTTCATCCATTCATGTAAGCCTATCCAGGTTTTGTGGAGTATATCCTATTCTTCATTTTTACATAGGATTCAATCATAATCACATTCAACAATTTTCTCAGTCACTCACCAACTAATTGGAATTCTCTCAAATTCCAGTTCCATGCCACTAGAAAAGGGCTGCTATGAATTCATATTTAGATATCTATATATACATATCTTTATGTACATATGTATATGTGTGTATGGACTTGTATCTCTACATCTCCTCTGACATTTGAAATTTTTCCCTTTCTGTCCTAAAAGCCAGTCTAATAAGCCTAATGTAATAACTCAGAATTTTCTACTTTGTATTTCTCTAAATAGTGAATTAGCATATTTTTAAATAAAATCAAGTATAGCATTAAAAACCTTATCAAAAACCTGTTCATATATTTTGATCACTTATAAGTTTGGAAATGACTCATATTTCTTTAATTTGACTCAGTTTTCTAATGTTGAAAATGAGACCTTTATCTGAGAAACTTGGTTCAATACTTTTTTCTCTCACAGTTAATAATGCTAATGGCATTTCCTTCCATCATATTTCCTCCACCACCATTTATTCTACTCTCTCCCTCTCTCTCTCTCTCTCTCTCTCTCTCTCTCTCTCTCTCTCTCTCTCTCTCTCTCTCTCTCTCTTCACCCTGTCTCTCCTCAAAGGTGCTTTACTTTGCTTTACTTCTGAGTAATCCATCCTGCCATCTCCTTTCACTTCTATTACCCTGCCCCTTTTTACCATCCCCTTGTCTTTTTACTTTTGTATTGTGTATGATAGATTTCTACACACAATTATGTATGTTATTCCTTCTCTGAATCAATTCTGATGAGATTAAGACTCACTCATCCCCTCTCATGTCCCCCCCTTCCATTCCACTGCAAAAACTTTTTCTTGCCTCTTTTATGTGAAGCAACTTGCCCCATTCTACCTGTCTCTTTCCCTTTCATTTGATACATTCCTTTCTCACTATTAACCCCATCTTTTTAAATGTATTATCCCTTCATATTCAATTCCCATCTTAACTCTGTCTATATATGCTTCTTCTAACTACCCTAGTAAATGACAGTTTTATATGAATTACCACTATTAACTTCCCATGCAGGAATATAGAGTTCATCATCATTAAGGCCCTCCTGATTTGTCTTTCTTATTTACATTTTTATGCTTCACTTGAATCTCCTATTTGCAGTTTAAATTTTATGTTTAGCTCTAGGAAAGTTCAAAATTCCCCTATTTCATTGGAGGTCTATGTTTCCCCTGAAAATGTTTTTCAAGGTATAATTGGTTATAATTCAAACTCTTTTGGCTTCCAGAATATCTATTCCAAACCCAAGGATCTCTTAATGTAGAAGCTTCTACATCTATGGCTCCACAATAATTTGATTTTCTTTTCTGGCTGCTTGAAGTATTTTCTCCTTAAACTAGGAACTCTTTCATTTGGCCATTATATTCCTGTATATTTTGATTTGAGATATGTTTCAGGGGGTTGTCAGTGATGTTTTCATTTTCTATTTTACCCTCTGATTCTAGAATAACAGGGTAATTATCCTTTGATGATCTCTTAAAAGGTGATGACTAGACTCTTTTTACTGATTATGGCTTTCAGTTAGACCAATAACTTTTAAATTAACTCTTCTCTATTTTCCAGACCAGTTGCATTTTTTTTTCAAGAGATATTTTACATTGTCTTCTAGTTTTTTCATTCCGTTGATTTGTTTTGTTATCTATTGACTTCTCACAAAGGGATCACCTTCTTTTTGTTAATTTTCATTTATTAATGGAATTATTTTCTTCAAAGAACTTTTGTATCTCCTTTTCAATTTGACTAATTCTGCTTTTCTCCTCATGGGCTTTTTGTATCTCTTTTTCGATTTGGACCAGTCTAATTTTTAAAATATTATATTCTTCATTAATTTTTATATCTCCATCACCAAGTTGCCCACTCAGTTTTCAAGATTTTCCTGCTGCACTCTCATTTCTCTTCCCCATTTTTCCTCTACCTCCCTTATTAAATTTTCAAAGTACTTTTTGAATTCTTCCATGGTCTAAGACTAATTCATATTTTTCTTGGTGACTTTGGATCTAAGAGCTTTTTCTTTGTTATCCTTTTCCTGAGTGTATTTTAATCTTCCCTATCAACAAACACTTTCTATTTTCAGATTTTTTTCTCTTTTCTTTGCACATTTTCAAAACCTAGGGGTTGCTTTTAACCCTGTTAAGGTGGGGCTCTGCTTCCAGGGTAGACGTCACTCTGTCTCAAACGTTTGGACTTTTTTTTGCAGCTAATTTCAGAGATACTTCTAGGAACCTGCAATTTTTCAGTTCTTTCAAGATGGTATGATCTACAAAGAGGTTTTTCTTCAGTCCTGACCTGTGTTCTAGTCTATGGGTAATTACAAGCACTTCTTTCTCCCCTAGAACTGTGAGGAGGATCTCCCACTTCCCTGAGTCAATAAACTCAGTTGTGTTGCTGTTCCTCCTTTTCCTGGGACTGCAATCCAGGACTGCAAACTAGATCAGCGTATGAGTAAAGTAGCAGAGTCCTGCCTCACCAATAACTAAGACATGCCTATATCTCCTTTTGATTCCGTACCATGAGTAGGCAAAGAAAACTCAGGAATCAACTACTTCTGCAAATTTTGTGGTTTCAGGAGCGACTAGGTGGTGCAGTGGATAGAGCACCAGCCCTGGAGTCAGGAGGACCTGAGTTCAAATGCGACCTCAGACACTTAATAATTACCTAGCTGTGTGGCCTTGGGCAAGGTACTTAATCCCATTGCCTTGGGAAAAAAAAACTTTAAAAAACAAAAACCAAAAAAAAATTGTGATTTCCATGGGCTATTATTCCTGGTCCACTGGAGCATTCTAGCTTCTGCATCACCTGTCACCATAAATTCATGATTGATTCTAAAAGATAGTGAAGAGACAATAACTTACAACTTTGAACTAAGGACAAAAAGCAAAGTCAATTACATTGACAAAATACTTCTAAGTTTATAACTTAAATTTGTATCCATCATACATGATTTACATGTTTTTAAATTGCCTTTGGGTTGTATTTCTCTGAGTCAGAGTCCAAACAATAAGCAAGTGATATTGAAATGGGATATAGTGTTGGCCAATAAATAAGAGCCAGAATGATTTGGGACTTGTTAATGCTATGATATCTTGCCAGTAGTACCATTATTCTTAAATTACAGATAAAAATTCCTGGACTCATAGAATTATATATACTAGACACAGTCAGGAAGGTTTGAATCAAACCTTGCCTCAGATACTTAATAGTTTTGTACCAAAAGAAAACAGTTAATACTTTTCAGACACACACTTTCAAAATTAGTAAGATGAAGGCATTTGATTAATCACCTGGAAGAAACCTCTTGTTTCTTATATGATCCCATTAATCTGTATATGCAATCACTCAGTTAATACAAACAAATAAGACTTGTGCATAGGTCTTTTGAATCCAATACCAATGTTCTTAAAATTTCATGACAAACTTGCCTTTGTGCAGTAACTATAATTTTACAGTTACAAAATTCCTAAGAAAATGGAACAGTAAAGTTAACTTCAGAGAAAACTGTTCTCTTAAATGTGTCTAAAGATCTCTAATCAGTGAAAGACCTAGCTTTAAACTGTCAAGGTTTCCTAATGCATCCAGGGTCATATTGACTTTTCCTGATCGATATCTGACCGCTGGAGTCAGATGGCTATGGGGGAGAAACTGAGTCTAGGAACTCTATTGTATTCCCTACTTAAATCCAATTCACATGCATGTCATGACATATCTTCCTGTTGTCATATTTGTCTTGGAGAAAGAAGGTCAAACAACAGCCTTTGTGAGTTACAGGGGTTGTCCCACACTGCTGGCAAGTTGGGCTATACAACTCCTTTTTTGTCTTCTTTTCTTTCTTCTTTCCTTCTTTCCTTCCTTCCTTCCTTCATTTCCTTCCCTCCTTCCTTTCTTCCTGTTTGATAATCAAACTATGGGTCACAAGCTGAGCCCACTTGGTCATTGTTTGGGCCCTGATTGCTTCATAGTGAATGCAAATAGCAATTACTTCTGTTTGAGCCAGAAAGCCTATGGGCCTTCACAAACAATTTTTTTAACTATGTAAAAAAGGATCTTCTTACTTCTTTTCTTTCTTACCAGTTTTAATTACTGAGCAATCCCAAGGGTCTTTACCTACCAACTTATTTTTATTTTTTTAGAAGTCTACATTCTTAACCTGTTTGCTTCAACTATCTCTTGCCTAACCTCAATCACTGAATGAACAGAATCTTGGTCAAACTTGACCTGAGAAATTTAGATTTAAAAGGTAAAGGTCTCCTACTGCATCAGGACCATCCCCATACTTCCTAATCCATATCTGACTCCTGGACTCAGGTGACTATAGAGGAGAAATTGAGGCTGGTGATTTTTCATAGCATCCCCTACTTAAATACCATTTACTTGCATGTCTTGGAGTTACCATTCTGATGTTATGGCCATCTTCAAAAATGAAGGAAAAACAGCAACATCAAGGATCATCAATTTGGTAAGGAAAAGTTCTTTATAATAAGGGTTTAAGCAAAATTAAATAATAGAAGACAAATAAAGAAATTTTTTACTAAGAATTTAATGAACATTAGGCATGCATACTTGCCAGCATCATGATGTAAATTCCTTAAGGTTAGAGACAGTTTTTTTGTTGTATGTGGTTTCCCAATGCACTGGCCAATACATGGAATAAAGTAGGTATTTAATAAAAATACACAAAGATAGTAAGAGACACAATTAGGATTTGATCTCAAGTTCTGTTACTCCAAGTTCAGTGATTTTTCCCATTGTGGCATACATATGAAATTAATAAATAAAACTAAAATCTTTAGCCCTTTTTTGAGTCTTAAGATTTAAAGGCGAATATTGGATTGGAAGAAATGGTCACTTCTAGCTCATCTAACTCTAGATGAAAGGTCTTATAATCCTATGACTCTATAATCATCTCCAAAGATAAATTTACCCCTTAAAGGTGATGATCAAATGGACCAAAAAAGGAAAAAGGACTACTTTCAACACCTAAATCTTTCCAAATAAGGATGATTTCCTACTATTGATCTCAATGGACACAACTGAAATTGATATGTTTCCATAACCTTTTGAGTGGAAATATCAATAGATGAAGAAAAATGGAAATCTAGACATCAAGAAAAGATAAAAGAAAGGATATAAAGAGCAAAGAGAAGATAAGAAATAAATGCATATAGAAAGCATTCAATACTTAAAAAGTTGAGTCAAAAGAATCTTTGATATGAATTTTCTCACCAATTTCTTATTTGAAATTGTTTACTTTGGATAAATATTTGAATAGACTGTTATTTGACTAGACTGTTGAGATGGGTTTAAAAGAATATGATATTTTAATCCATAATCCTGATATATTCTATTACCCCTTTTTATTAATTGGCAGCAGTCAATTGTGAACCCAGAATCTCACAACAGGGTGTGTATGTGGGGAAAAGGCATGCATATTGTCATTTTCCACATATTTTCATGTGAAAAAATAAACCATCCTGATGCTATGAAATAAAATTAATTACTTATAAGCCTGAGGGTGAGAGTTGCTCCAGGGAACATGTCCCACACGTCAGAGAACTAGATATAAATACTCATTTTTAGTTCAAGTGGTTTATAATATCAAGGAGAGAATTGTCCCCATGTAAGTTCTGAAAATGAGATTTTGAAGTGTTCTAAAATCATTGTGTATTTTCATGACATGTGCAAAAATTGTTAAGGGCAGACAAAACTGTAGTGGTGGTGATGAACTGGGCATCATATTCAAGAGTCATTCTATTGCTTGACCACTGAAAAGTCATGAGTTCTAGCTTATTCTCCTAGCCATGAGAATTGTTTTCTTCTGAATTAACTTAGATCATTCGTATCAAAGGCCCTAATGAAGTAGTTGGATAGGGTAAGGTAAGTATTAAAATCAGTGGATGTGGAGAAGATTAAAGTTGACATACCTTTGGGAGTACGAATGGTTATCCATGGATTAATAGAGTCTAGTCTTATCCCAAGTGGAGAAAATCAAAAAATCAAAGACATAAAAAATAATCTGTCTTTGTAAAAGTCTAGTTATTTTTTTTATTATTGTTTGTTTGTTTGGTATTTAGAATTATGCTGAGACCTTACAAATTTGTAACCAGATTTTAGGTTTGACGACACAAGCCTTATGTCCTTAAACCTGGGCGATCTTTCAGCATCATTATTTCTATAGACAGGGATAAATGGAATGCCTTTCTTAAATCAGTTTATAGATAACAGTCTTGCTGGAAGAATTCTTTTCATGTCCAGATTGATACAAGATGGTCTGAAGATGGCTCTTCTGCATGAGTTGGCAGTAGTTCATATTATGCTCCAAGTTTAAATGGCTAATGGTCAAAGAATCCATAAGTTAAAAATTAGACTGAAGCATCTATTTTATGTTCAATATATAAAAGAGAATACCAGGAAATGTAAGCCCCAGTCTGTTATATCTGAGATGCTGATAGTCTATTTAAGGAATGAAACTATACATGCATTAGTTTCAATAGGTAACCGGCCTTATGAAGTTAATATGTCTGAAATTTATATCTTATTTATCTTAAAATGGAACAGATTGGAAAAGTTGACCATTAAGATACAGAGATAAGGAAACATAGATATAAACACGCACATGTTATATCTATGCACACACATTATATGTATAATGTATATATTTGCACATATGCATACACATTCATATGCCTACATCCTTCAGTTTCTTTTGAACTTTAACTTCCTAGTTTTAACAGGGTTAATTTAACCTTGTAGTTTTGGCATTCCTTCTATTTTCTTAGCATTCAAATCCAAAGGATTATGAGTATGAGCTCTAATATTCCATGCATGATATTCTAGGACTCTCATTTCACTTTAATTTTTTTTTATTTCAATTCATAGAATAAAACAAGTATTTTCACAGCATTGTACAATAAAAAGATGTATATATCTTAAAATATAAATCTTTTTTATATAACATCACCTCTATTTATATTCTATGTACAGAAGTACCATTCTGTTCTAAGTTTATATATTTTAAATTCTAAGGATCCTTCTGGAAGCTATCATGTGATTTTCTATGTTATAAGATACCTTTCAATTTTGTCTTATCTGTCAGGTGCCTTCTATCTTTAATCCATACAAAAACAGGAAATGTTGATTTGATAAAGTGATCCCTCACTAAAGTCACACTGTTACTTCACAGAGGTAAAGAGGTTATGATAAATATTATAGTCTATATCAGTAGAGTGTAATCTCTTTGAATCTTGGTGCAAATTCTTCCATTTTGGTATTAATTGTTATTCTATTTAATCAGCAACCATCTCTGAGTGTGGAAAGTCTTCAGCAGTTTGACTGCAGGGATAGAAAATTCACTGACTACTGAATTGTAGATGTGATCTGTGTTAGTACAAAATGTAAATAAATCAATAAAATCATAGATCTTTGAAATATAATTAAGGCATATTATTCACCAAAAATAATAAGTTTAGGACAACATAATTTATTATAAAAAGAAAAGTAAAGTGAGAAATTTTGCTGAGTTAAAGGGAACCGTGTCATCTGTACTTGATTAATTTGATTTCCAAATTTTTCATTGAAGAAATAGAGCTCTTTTTAAATTAACTGATCTGATTTTTAATCTTTATTACCAAAAAATCTTAGATGTCAAATGAAAGACTAAGAGTATGTCAGTGGTTTTTCTGATGGCAATCCTTTCAATTAGGGATAATTATATTCAGTCACTCTGATCTTCTGATCTAAGTATACAAAGACTTTCCCTAGACAACACTTTGTGGGTAGGCACTGAAAGAGTCATTATCTCCATTTGGTAGATGAGAAAATAGAGGAAAAGAAGTGAAATGATATGACCACTGACTGGGCAGAAATCCAATTCCAGAACTTCTGATACCCTATCATTAGGACTTTTTTTCATTGAACCACCAAGAAAAACTGATAAATTTATACAACTGGGTTTCTCAAAGAAAATTCATCAAGATTCATTTTTAAATTTAATCTACATGGAAATTAACTATCAATTCCTTGAAATAACTTATTAATAAAGTAATAAAAATCCTAATTTGTGATATATATTGAAATTTTAAATAAAAACACTCAAATTGAAAATTTCACAGATTTAACAATCACGTCCAACCTGGCTTCAGCATACTAATGATGCTTCCCTTCTTTGGTCAACATAATTTCCATCCCATCTTTAACTTTCTCTTCCAGACTCTAAGTATGCCCTGGTTGGCCTTACTTCCCTGTTGTGATAACCAAGAAATGTCCTCAAATTGTAGATGTTTATACAACGATCTTAGTATTATTTTTGCATCAAATGTTGTACTCAAACAAATTCAATTCAATTTGTTTTAATTCAACAAATATATTTTTTATGTCAGGAACTTTACTAAGCAAAGAAGGTATAACATCCATGAATAAAATAGCTGCTATCCTCAGAGAACTGGAATATTTGGGGGGGGGGGGGTAGCTAATCTCCTTGCAAAGTACTCCTTTATGCTGACCTTATGAAGAAATCCATCAAGGGTTAAGTTCTCAATGGATTAGTTTCCATCGATCAATTATTCAGTAATTCAAGAGTGCTTTGATAAACACATGACAAATAAATATTTATGCAAGATACAAATAACAATCCCTTCACTATTGGAGCTTGTGTTTTACACAAGGTATTCAACATATAGAATACTAATGTATGGTGCTTTAATGATTATGAAGCAGTTTATAAAATCTCATTTTCAGCGAAATAAATATCTCATAACAATCCTTTAAAGTAAGCACTATAATTATCTTCATTCTACAGATAAGGAAACAAAGGCAAATAAAGTAAGCAACTTTCATTAGAATCAAACAGCTAGTAAAGTGTCTGAAGTAATAATTTGAATCAAGCTCTTCCTTGAGTCGAAGGATACCACCCTATCCATAAAGCTATACTCTTTTGAAGATCCATAAGATTTCTGGTTTTTTTTCCCTAAATAAGTGATTTGATTCACCTAAATGTCTATTAGGAAGTATAACAAAAGTAAAAGAGAACCAGAAGTTCTGGTGTCAAATGCTGCTTCTGTAAAATACTAGCTATACGACATAGAAAATAATTTATCCTGTCTATGAAACTCCCTAGGGCAGAGAAAGTACCAACCTGCATCCTCTATGTGTCTATTACCTGTCTAATGTCACATGGTAAAGGCAAGAATCACTGTGCAAATTCAGTTGTCTATACTCTAAAAACCAAAGTATTTTTCATTATGTTGTACTCAATGTATATTTATGCAATCTCAGCCTTTATAAAGCTACACATATTCCAGTTGCATAGCAATGATAGAAATTTCAGTTTTGTCTAGTTTAATACATAAAACTTACTTATAGATCTTCATCCTGGTTTCTTAAATTCCACTACCTCCAACTGCTTGTTAATCATAAGAATTTAAATAGTAATTTAATGTTTTCAAAATGCTTTAAAAATATTTTTCTCATTTTATCTTCACAGCATCTCTGGGAGGTGGATTTTTTTGCATATTTTAAAGATGAGGAAAGTGAGAGGGGCACAAAACTACTAAGTGTTTGTGGTTCATTGGGACCAGGTTTTCCTGACACCATATTCAGCATTCTATCCACTCTGCCACCTAGATACCTTGATCTTATTTTTATTGTTTTCAGGGAACATTTGAATTCCTCCAGAGAAATTTGCCAGGAACATACTACGTCATAATTGATTTGTATATTGTCTGTTCAAACTCCAATTATCATAATTTGGAGGGCTCGATGAAGCAAGGTGAACAGAGAATTGTGTTTGAGTCAACTGGGTTGAAATTCTACCTCTTACTCAAGATTAACTTAATAACAATTGATAAATGATTTGAATCATATAGAACCCAGTTTCCTTATCCTTAAATCCATAACAATAGTGTACCAGCTTAACAAAATTGTTGAAAGAATCAACAGGGAAGGGACAGCTAGGTGGTGCAGTGGATAGAGCACCGGCCCTGGAGTCAGGAGCCCTTGAGTTCAAATCTGGCCTCAGACACTTAATAGTTACCTAGCTGTGTGGCCTTGGGCAAGCCACTTAAACCCACTGTCTTGCACAGAAAAACAAAAACCTAATAAAAAAATCAACAGGGAAAATAAATATTATTTACTATGAATTTTAAAAATCCAAAAAAATTTGTTGTCATTATTATTTCATTTGAATAGTAGTTCCTTGTCAGCATTTTTTCACATTATTTAAGACTTCTTAAATGTAGAACTCTTAATGATGTATTCTTTTTTTTTAGGTTTTTTTTGCAAGGCAAATGGGGTTAAGTGGCTTGCCCAAGGCCACACAGCTAGGTAACTATTAAGTGTCTGAGACCGGATTTGAACCCAGGTACTCCTGACTCCAAGGCCGGTGTTCTATCCACTACGCCACCTAGCCGCCCCATGATGTATTCTTAATAAGATAGGAAAGATATTATTATCTCTCTTCCTTTTCCCAGCAAAGAAAAACAAGACATTCTAGAACTATCTAATATCACATGTCCTAACTGAAAACCACATCTATTGTTCATCTCATTCCCAAAAGAGAAGATGTCTGAGAGGAATTATACTGCACCAACTGAGTTTCTTTTTATTGGCTTCACGGATCATCTACCACTCCGAATCAGCCTCTTCCTTCTGTTTTTGATCATCTACATTTTGACCTTGTTGGGAAACATTGGTTTAATAGTTCTGGTCAATACTGATTCTAATCTTCAAACTCCTATGTATTATTTTCTCAGTAATCTTTCCTTTCTCGATCTTAGTTATTCTACAGCCATAGCTCCAAAAATGCTAGTGAACTTCTTAGCTTCTAAGAAGAACATTTCCCTGTATGGTTGTGCCCTTCAAATGTACTTTTTTGCATGCTTTGCTGATGCAGAATGTCTCATTCTAGCTGCAATGGCCTTTGACCGCTATGCAGCTATCTGCAATCCTTTGATGTATTCTACACTTATGTCGAGGAAGGTGTGTGTTTGTTTCATTGTCTTAGCTTATTTTAGTGGAAGCATGACTTCTCTGGTTCATGTGTGTCTGACCTTCAGGTTGCCATTCTGCAAATCTCATGTCATCAATCACTTTTTTTGTGACATACCACCACTACTAGCTTTGTCTTGTGCCAATACCTCCCTCAATGAGCTTCTGCTCTTTGCTTTATGTGGCTTCATCCAGACTAGCACTTTTGTGATCATTTTCATTTCTTACCTTTCTATTCTCATCACAGTTTTGAACATCAAATCATCTGGAGGGAGAAGTAAGACCTTTTCCACTTGTGCTTCCCACTTAATAGCTGTGGCTTTATTCTATGGGACACTTTTATTCATGTACTTACGTCCCAGCACAAAATACTCCCCAGATACAGATAAAGTAGTATCTGTTTTTTATACTGTGGTCTTCCCCATGTTTAACCCTATTATATATAGTTTGAGAAACAAAGATGTGAAAAATGCACTCAAGAAAATGTTGGACAGAATATCCCCAAACCAATAGTGCCTTCTGATAAGGAATTTCAATATCTTAGAGATGAAAAAGACTCTTGAAAATCTGCGGGTGAAAGAATAACTGTTTAATACTACACTTCATTACACTCACAACAAATTGTCATCTAGTATTAACTTGAAGATTGCTCATCATTCCACTACTATCTGATGAAGTTTATTATACTTTGAAATGATTTGGAGTATTCTAGAAGATGGTTCAGAAGGAAAGTAAATGAATTATGATGAGGCCAATTTTTTAATTTTTGTTCAGTAGGCATAAAGTTTTCTCCATGTGGCAAGAGCTGATTCAGTCATTCAAAAGAACAAAGATTTAAAAAGCAAGTTCCTTCAAAGTTGTCACAAATCATCTCTTAAAAAGACAATTGATTTTAGCTACTATCATGGTATGGAAAAAAAGTTAGGTGATTAATCTGAGGGACTCCTTGATTAAGGGCTCATTGACTTAAAAAGTGAAAATATATTGTACTACTTCCAAAGAAGTAATTCCCGGTAATAGGACTGGTTAGAGGAAAGTAAAACAGATTCCCTTTCTCTGCTGATTTAAAAAACAAAGCATGGATAGTGATCTGATTCAAATTTTTCCTTTGACACATGCTCATTATGTAAATCTAGTCAGTTTACTTACTTTAACATGCCTTATGGAAGACCTAAGACTGAGTTGCACAGAATGATCTAACTGAACAGAAGGAATTATAGTTAGTTAGATATTCTCTACAGAAATGAAATCATAGTTCCATTACATAATCTTTCTGAACAAACATAGGAGTTGTGAGCAAGGACACAAATCTGCCTATTCTGTGAAAAGTCCATTAATAAGAAACAGATTGACATAACTATTTGTTTAAATGAATCTTTTCACTATTTGACTGGCTGTTCATTATTCCTTATTTTTGAAGAGCACCGATGTCATTATCAGAGGGTGATATTTTGACTTGAATGGGAATTAGATTTAAGTGAACCTCACTCTATCATGCTGAGTAGTTGAAATCCAATTGAAAGACAAAGGGCAGGAAGACAGGTGATGACCCAGGATGCATCTTTGGTGTCTAACCAAGTTCTAACTTCTCCACAGCACCCAATTCAGCTGCCTTCATTGCCATGGAAACAAATTGTTCTTATTTACCAGTTTTACTGGGGGACATTTTTGCATATTTGCAGTAAACAGCCTCCTATCTTACCAATAGATTTGAGGCCTGTTAGTTTCCCTCAACGTGATTTACTCTATCTGTCAAGATTTGGGTGGCATTTAGAACAATATTGTAGAACATTTGGGGGTATGTAGTATAATAAAAGCTGCCCAGTTTTCCTGAGGTATGAATGCTTCACATGCTACAGCTTCAAGAAGACACAGGTAAGAGTTGGGCAACAAATGGATAGCAAATGTGTATGAGTAGCTCTGAAAAGGGCTCCACACTGGGGCAACTAGATGGTGCAGAGCACTGGCCCTGGAATCAGGAGGACTCGAGTTCAAATCTGCCCTCAGACACTTAATATTTGACTAACTGTGTGACCTTGGGAGAGTCACTTAACCCTATTGCCTTGCCAAAAAAAATGGATATAGAAGGGCTCAACAAGCTCTCATATTACATATTCTAGTCCTCCTAAACAACAAATACTACTGTCTTCAAGTTTACAGACTCCAGAAATCCTAATGGCCAATGGTTACAGGGGAAATCTTCCTAAAATTGGAATAATTGTTTTATTACTTGGAAATTTCAAAAGACATGAATTAATGCAGAGATTAAACAGTCTTCTTGGCCATGATGCAGACTAAATGATCAAAAGTGAGATTTTTTTTTTATTTCCATACTTTGTTATTTTGCTATTTAGTGGATTCTAGGTTCTCTTGATAATATCACAATTGATTTTAATATGTGTTTTCATAAGACAATATACAAAAATCAAAGTAAATATAAAATGACTATCCTTAGTCTGATCTAGAACTGCATCTTATCTATAATTTATTTTTTTCATGGCCGATTGTCTTTCATGACAACACCTGATTCCTCCCTTTTCCTTAACCCACCCCCCAAAAAAGGCTGAGAAAAATGAAACCACTTAAATATTTTTAATGATGCAAATGTTGATTTTTTTCCAAAATTCATGTAATCTAGAATTAACAAGTATCAAGGTTATCAAAGTCAAATAGCACCAAGCTCCTGTCTTCATACAGCTTAAAGCATTGTGGAACATTACATAAATATTGGAAATTTTACCCAAAAAATGTAAAGAAAAGCTTGCTCATCAAATCCAGAGCTAAACAGGAAAAGACAAATAGGATGGGCAAATTTCAAAAAAATAAAAAATATAAAGCTATTTTTAAGAACTATGAGTTCCAGATAGTAACAAAGACTTATCTGATTCTGTTGCTTTCTTATAAAATAATATACAATAAGCAAATGTTGTTAAATGTCATAAAGATGTTGATTGCAATAGTGCATGAATGAATGAAAAATGAGGGGATTAGAGAGAATCCTGCTGTGTGTAAATACATTGCAACCTATAGCCAATAACAAACTTCTAAGAAGAAATGAAAGTAGTTTATATCAAAAAATAAATATGATAGGAGGACATAGATTGGTCATGAAGACAAAGGACAGCAAAGTGTTTTAGTAGTATTACTATGATCTTAAGATAAAAGACAGACATTTTCTATCACAGGTGATCTGTGAATCTAGTGATGGTGAATAGTGAACAGTGAATCTAGTGATGGTGATACTTCATACAATGGGGATAAAATGGTAGGGTAGAGGAGAGGAAGGTAGGATAGAGCAGCAGAATAGAAAGATGAAAGGAAAAAAGTAAAAGAAAAATATTAAAAAAAGGAAGGAAAACAAGAAAGCAAATTAAGGAAATCAGAGAGAATGAGGGGAAAAAGGACAGAGGCAAGAAAATTATGCAAGGAGATAAGGGGAAAGAGATAATAATAAAGATATAAATCAAATAAAGAAAATAAACACACACGCTCATTAAACATGTACTATGTTCCAAGCACTGGTATCACAAAGATAATCCCTTTTCTCAAAAACATTTTTAAAAGGGAAATTGAAAATTATCATGATAGGTAGGGACATACTTTATAAAGAACTCATAGTTTAAAAAGGAGAGTTTCTTTATATTTTATCCTAAAGGGAAAATAACAGGAACCACTAGATTTGATTGATTAAAGGACTAACATGTTCAGACTTACTTTAGGAAAAAAATTCCAATTTTGTGAAAGCAGAATTGGATTAGAGAAGGACGTGTAAAGGAAAACCAATTAAAAGTAAAAGTTAGAGGTGATAAAGGCCTGAATGAAGGTGGACTTTGTAAGAGAATTAGGCAATTGATTTGATTGATGTAGTGGAAATAAAGATACTTTTCAGTATTGTCCAGATATTCAAAATCAATCAACCGATCAATTCACAAACAAATTTGAGTCATATAAAGTGAAATAAGTAGCAAAATAATAAAATTTCATAAATATAGAGACAAAGAAGGTTTCTGATCTAATCCATTTTTCAGGTAGGATCCCCTCTATAAAATCATAATAGACAACTCACTCTCCAATCTATATTTGAAGACATCTAGTCATTGGAATCCACATATATAGAAACAAATAGTCTCTTTCTATACCTTAAAAGCTCTATATAAAATCTTGCTGTTATGACTCTGTAAGGATAATTGTGTATTGATATTATCTCCAATTAAAATAAATTACCTTTGTCATTTCTACTTTGTGGACATGTTGGAGACCTATGTGTGGAGGATATATAAAATGAGTCAACTAGTAGGTAATGGGAGATTTGAGTGGGAGGAAGAGAAGTTGAAATCTTTGGACCAAAACTCTGTTAAGGAAAACCACAGGAAAGGGGGAAAGAGTCTTGGTCTGCAGGACGAAAGTTTTATAATTTTGAGAATATAGAAGATGGAGACTTTTTATCCATTACCCAACACTGCAAAAATAGTGATCCAATAGTGTCTGCATTCGAAGCAAAGTACAAATCAGAAACACTGAAAAAAAGCAGTATTTGGGATTTTATAAGGAGTCCAGTAGAAATGGTACATGTATGTCTCAGGGAACTTTCATGAGTAATCCATGAAAGGCAGAAAATACCTTCCAGAACTGACAATGATCACTCATTTATTATTTGACACATGAGCTCTCTAAAAATTAAATATATATTCTCCTGGATTCTGGATTTAATTAAAGATTAAGTTCTAAAGCTGGTGTGACTAATTAATATTAATTGATTTTCATAGTGGGAATACATTGATGTAGGCTTGTGAGCTATCACATAGGAAAGACTAATCCCTTAGAAATGTCCCTAGAATACTGAGAATATACAGAAATGTCTAATAAGAACTGATTTGACAATAAGAAAGGGAATTGGAGAGAGTGAATTTAGTCTAAATATTTTAAATAATTTTATTAGTTTTCCATTTACAGGTAAAGATGGTTTTCCAAATTCATTCTTTCACGAGCTTTTGAGTTCCACATTTTTCTACCTCCCTTTCCTCCTCCCATTTACCCATGGCAGCAAGCCATTTTATATAGGTTGCACTGATACAATCATGCTTAGTATATTCGCTATTATTCAGGTTGTAAAATAGGAATTAGAATGATGGGAGGAAAATGAGAAAAAAGAAGAAACATAAATTTAGAAAAGTGAACATAGTATGCTCTTGTCTCCATTTAAACTCCATTGTTTGGGTTTTTTTTTTATCAATTTCCATTTTTGTCATTTTAGTCAATCTGGTAAATGTAAGGCAATACCTTAGGGTTTTTTTTATTTTGGATTTCTCTAATTACTAATGATTTGAAGTATTTTAACACATAACTATAGCTAGCTTTAGTTTCTTTATCTGAAAAATTACCTGACCCTATCCTTTGATCATTTGTCAATTGAATTATGACTTAATTTTATTGACTAAAAATTATTAAATTCAACTCACTTATTTTATATATTTTTGAAATGAATTCTTTATAAGCAACATTACCTATGAAGTTGTTTCCAAGTTTTCTCTATTCCTTCTAATCTTGGTTGCATAGATTTTGTTTGTGCAAAATTTTTTTTTTCTTTCCACTCCATTTTTTCTCCTATTTTTACTTTTCTTTCTCCTTTCCTGTTATCTACCCTCATCAATGTTTTGCTTCTGACTGCTGCCTGTCTCATACTGTCTTTTCCCCTTTTCCCTGCTACTTAACTGTAGGGTAGGAAACATTTCTAAACTCAATTGGGAATAACTACATATATTTCCTTCTTTGAGTCAAATCAGTTGAAAGTAAGATCTGCTCAGAATTTATACTCTCGTTTTCTCCCTCTACTATGCCCTTTGCATCTCTTCATATGATGTTAATTATCCTCTACTCCTCTGTATTTTCATCCCTGAATAAACCTTTTTATCATGTCTTAATTACTTTATAACTGAATGTGGCCCACCCTCTGTCAAAGTAAACTTTTTAACTATCCTGAGAGAGAAGTAAAATTCTTTAGAGCCATAAGCATTTTCACCATAATGATCAATTTGTACCCATACCCTCTCTCCAAGTATTCTCCTCCAATAGAAATACAACCCTTTTTTGCTAAAGTGCTATCACATCATAATCAATTTATACCAATACCTTCTGTTCGAGTATCCTCCCTCCCACTGTCCCAATAGAAATACAACTTTCATGAGCTGAAGTAAATCATCACATCATGATCAATTGATACCTATATCATTGGTCTAAATAAGTTCCTTTCAATTGTCCTGAGAAAAATACTTTTCTCCAGAGTTGCAAGTAATGTCTTCCCTTTCAGTATTTATCATTGATTGGCCTTGGAGTCAGAAGGACTGGAGTACAAATCTAACCTAAATTTTTAACACTTACTATGTGACCTTGGACAAGAAACTTAAGCCTGATTACCTCACATCCAGGACCATCTCCAGTTATCCTGATTCATATCTGGTCACTGGACCCAGATGGTTCTGGAAGAGAAAGTGAGGCTGGTTACTTAGCACAGCACCCTTTCACTCAAATCCAATTCATGTGTTTGTCATGGTATCACCTCCCTGATGGCAAGGTCTTCTTTGAGAGTGAAGGACAAACATCATCATCGTCATCATCATCATCATCATAATCATCATGACTAATGTTTTTTTTCTTAACTTTAATAGGTAATAATTTTTTTTCTTTTCATTTACCTTTTTTTGTTCATCTCTTGAGTCTTGTATTACAAAATCAAATTTTCTATTTAGTCTTTTTTTATCATGTAAGTATTTTATCAGGTAAGTCCTCTATTTCATTGAAAATCCATCTTTTCATTTTCTGAAAGAATATGTTGAATTTTGTAGGGTAACTGATTTTTAGTTGTAATTAAATGTCCTTGGTCTTGCAGAATATCATATTCCAGTCCCCCCAATCCTTTAATATTGAAACTAGTAAGTCCTGTGGAATCCTAACTCAGGATCTCCGGTATTTATTTAAATTGCTTCTTTTTGGCAACTTGCATGAGGTGCTCTTTTAGCTGAAGATTGTGAAATTTGATTACAATATTACTTGGAGTTTTTATTTTGGGATTGCTTTCTAGGGAAGATCTATGGATTCTTTCAAGGACTATTTCATCTTTTTCTTCTAGGTTATTAGGGCATGTTTTCCATGATAATTTCTTGTAGGTTCTTTTTCTGATTGTGGCAGTCAGGTAGACAAATAATTCATGAATTATTTCTCCTATTTTGCATGTGAATCATTTTTCCTATGAGAAGCTTTATGTTTCATTCTATTTTTTCAGCACTTTGGTTTTTTAATAGAATCTTAATGTTTCATAGAGTCATTATGTTCCATTTGTTCAATTCTGCCTTTTAAGGTTTTAATTTCTTCAGTTGGCTTTTGAGTTTCTTTTTCTAGTGGGATAACTTTAATTTTAGGTCAGTTTTTTCCTTTCCCAGTTGGTTAATTTTACTTTTTGATCTGTCAATTTCTTTTTCCAGTTGGTCATTTTTACTTTTAAAGAAGCTGAGTTCTTTTTTCCACTTGCCCAATTTTACTTTCAAAGATTTTGTTTTCTTCAGTCACTTCTTCATAATTCTTCTGCATGGTCTAATTTATTTTGTCAATTTTTCTTCTTCCTTATATTTGGATTTTTAATATCATTTTTCAACTTGTCTAAGAGGTTTTTTTTGGTATTTGAGACCAATTCATAAATCTCTTTGAGGTTTCACCTATAGGCATTTTGTCACTGCTCTCTTCTTCTGAGATGGCAATTTTGTCATCCCTATCATAATAACAGCTAACTATAGCTATCAATTTCTTTTTGTTTTTTTTTACTCATTTTGACAGATGAGCTCTGCTTCTGGAGCAGAAGGAGCATAGTCCCAAGCTTTTTGTGCTGGGAGCTCCTGATCTGATCTCTGGCTTTCTTCACTTGTGTCTCAAGGTGCTCATTGTTTGTTCCAGTTCCAACCCAGTCCTATTTGTTACTCGATCTTTCCTGGGCTTGAACTTCGCCTTCTGAGCTAATGTTGGGATCCTCACAACTAGTCTCCTGTGCTGCTGGCCTGTTGAGCTGGGATCTGATCTGTACTGTGGATAAGAGCCTCCCTTTAGGTTCCCAGGTCTGTTGTCTATGCTTGGCTACACTCCTCTTTTATCCATGAGAAACAGAATTTTTCTGAAGTTCCTCCATGATATCTTGTATCGCTATTTTTTTTTTTTTGGTTTTGGGTGGTTTTTGGTTCTCTCACTTTAGGGTCTGTAAAAGGCTTCATTTAAACTTGTTTCTGGAAAAACTCTAGGAGCTTCCTAGCTTCATGCTGCCATCTGGCTCTGCTCTGGAAGTAGCCAGGAATTCTTTATCTAGGACATGATGTAAATTTGAAGTCTCACAAACACTTGAACAGGGAAACAAATACATTTTTAATTATTTTTACGAACCACTGATTTAAACATAGTCTTTCCTTCTAAAATAAATGTGAGTAATAACTTTTTGAGTTGGATGCCCAAAAACTTTAACTGGACCACCATGAAAGACTTGACAAATCTTAAGAATCATTATTCTATTTGCTGTGCTTCATAGAGATGAACTTATGTTTCTTGAAGGTTGGAGGGAACAGCATCAGCAACACTATCTTCAAGAACTTTAAACCTAAGATGGTAAAGGAATTAGGCAACTAGTCAGCAATGTGGTATCCAAGGCATATTATAACTAAATTTCACAATCCTCAGCTAAAAGAGTAAATACTATAAGTTGCCAAAAAGAAATGATTTAAATAACATAACAGAGAGCCAGACTCAGGATTATACAGGATTTACAAGTTTCAATATTAAAGGATTTGAGGGACCAGAAAAAAAAATAAATTACAACAACTGAAAAAACCTACAGGAAATTTCTGTGCTGGCACTAGATGGAGAACAGAATGGAAACTTCATTCCTTATTCACAATTCTGGATCAAAGTTCCAGGTCAAAGAAGAATACTTAAAATATCACGGTAACAGTAGCAAAGAGGAATGATATTTATTCCAGTCACAAAAGAGCAGGGGCTATGAAAAGCAGTTATGTTATAAAGGAACAGATGACTTGCAGCAAAGGATTAGGAGCAAAGGGTCCCTAACTACATACTATTGGTTGTTGCCAAAAGAAACAGAGGACCCAAGTAGCCTTTGCAGGAAAATTTCATCTTGCTGAAAGTCACAATAAACGATGAAGTAATAACAATACTTATGTACCCAATATATGCACCAAATGTCATAGTATCAATATTTGAAAGAAAAATTATAAATAGAAATAGACTGTAAAATTATGCTAATAGAAAGTTTTAGTGATGTATCTCATAAATATAATCATAAAATAAATAAGAAGGGGCAGCTAGGTGGCATAGTGGATAAAGCACCGGCCTTGGAGTCAGGAGTAACTGGGTTCAAATCCAGTCTCAGACACTTAATAGTTACCTAGCTGTGTGGCCTTGGGCAAGCCACTTAACCCCATTTGCCTTGCAAGAACCTAAAAAACAAAAAACAAAAAGCAAAAAATAAATAAATAAATGAATAAATAATGAACGAATGGATAAATAAATGAATGAATGAATGAATAAATAAATAAATAAATAAATGAACAAACGAAGAAATAAGAAGTTAAGGAGATGAATAGCATTTTAGGAAACATAAATAAAAATAAATGCTAAAATATAAATCTTTAGAGAAAATGAAATGGAAATAGAAAGTTGTATATCTTTTCTGACCTATACGTGATATCTTCACAAAAAGAAAGCAAAGCAAAACGAAAACTAACTGTGTATTTTGAACAGGAATGCTCAAGGATAAAGGAAAATAGAAATATAGGATGCATCTTTTATCAGATAACAGCAGAATAAATATTAAATTCCATAAAGGGTCATGGAAGCAGAGATTAATTCTTAATTAAGAGTTATATAATCTAATCCTTTATAATGAGTGAATCAAAGAAAAAAAAACTATTGATATTCTTAGACATAATGACACCAAGGTGGAAACATCAAAATGTATAGCATATAGATAAAACAGTACTTAGGGGAAAATTTTATATCTCCAAATGATTACATCAAAAAATTGAGAAAAAGAATGGATTATTTTATGGGAAAGACCCCATACAAAAGAATAAGGTCTCCCACTGCATCCAGACCATCATCATAAGTCCTGTTTCCTATTAGATCAGGACAGGGTCAGAAGATGATTCTTCAAGAGGCAGTGAGAAAGATGCCTTTCCATAACACTTCCTCAATATAGTCAATGTAATGTTCAAGTCATACCATCATATATAAGACGACAGGGTCTTCTTTGATAATGAAGGACAACAATCAATCCATGGGTAAGCAATGGATAAAATTAGGAAAAGAGCAAATTAAAAAGCCCCAATTTAACACCAAAGTGTCAAAATCCTGAAAAAAAGGTGAGATTAAAAACAATATTAAATATTTAGGCAGTTTGGTTGACTTGTTTTATTTTTTGATTTGTGAGGCAATAAGTTTAAGAGACTTACTCAAGAAAACACAGCTAGTATCAAATGTTTGAGGCTAGATTTGAACTCAGGCCCTCCTAACTCCAAGGTCACCATGGTGCCATTTAACTCCTCTTTGGTTTTCTTTTTTTTTATAAGAAGCAAAATATGTTCACTCTCAAAAAAAGGAAAAGGATTAATATATCAACAAAGAAGATGAATTTGTAACATCCAGTAGATTTTTTTACAAAATCATATGCCAGAAAATACAGTCTAAGTGATGATTATTTTTAAAAATAAAAACTGACCAAATTAACAGAAAAGTAAATGTGATACTTAAATTAATCCTATTATAGAAAATGATGCTGAAATAAGTCATAAAGTCATAAATGAGGTCCCTAAAAAATAAAAAGAATTGCTCAGATAAAGATTAAGATCTGTATATTCTACCAGATATTTAAGGATGTTAGAGGACTAATTAAAGACAACATTATTTAAACAATTTATATATATATATATATATATATATATATATATATATATGTATATATATGTATATATATGTATATACATATATATATGTATATACATATATAATGTAATATAAATGATTATATAATATATTTATGTAGGTGTCAAACCAAATTTCTTTTATGACATAAATATACTTTTGATACCTAAATAAAGAAAAGCAAAAACAGAAAAAAGAAAATTGCAGGCAAATTTTCATAATGAATATTAATGAACAAATTGAATAAAACAAAAATAAATAATATTACAAAAATATAACTCAGGAATCATACAGTATGACAAGTTTGAATACCAGAAATGCAGGGCAAAATTATCAGCATAATCAACTATATCAATATGCTTAATTTATACCAAGATTGTTTTCCAGTTTTCCAAACAATTTTTTTTACCAAAAAATGAATTCTTATTCAACAAAATTAAGTCTTTTTGCTTGTTTAAAACAGTTCTTGGGGGACAGGAAAGAGACTGAAGGAGGGAGGGGAGTGAATGGGGTAAATCTCATTACACTAACAGGTACAAAAAAACCTATGGTAATAGAGGGGAAGAAGGGAGCAGAGCAGAAAGTCCTGAATCTTCTCATCAGACTTGGCTTAAAGTCAACCTACATATACTCAGTTAACTTATAAAACATCTAACCTTTCAAGTATTAAAAGGGGAGGGGGGCAGAGAAAGGGAAGGGGAGTGGGGGAAAAGGGGGAAATAACAAAAGGAAGGGAGGGGAAAAGGGAAAGAGGGAAAGGGGACAGAAAGGGAAGGGTGTGATATAGGAGGGCAAACACAATGAAGGGGGTGGTATTCAGAAAAAAAATACTTGAGAATATAGATAAAGGGGGGAGAACGGAGGAAAAACAAAAAATGAAGGGAAGATAGCATGGAGGGCAATAAAGAATTAGTAATCATATCCTTGAATGTGAATGGGATGAACTCTGCCTTAAAATATAAGCAAATAGCAGAGTGGATTAAAAACCAGAATTCTACAATGTGCTGCTTACAAGAAACTCATTTGAAGCAGAGAGATACATATAGAGTAAAGGTAAAAGGTTGGAGCAAAAAATATTTTGCTTCAGCTGAAGTAAAAAAAAGTAGGGGTAGCAATCCTTATTTCAGACAAAGCAGCAACAAAAATAGCGTTAAAAGAGATAAGGAAGGAAACTTTATCCTCCTAAAAGGTACCATAGACAATAAAGTCATTTCAATACTGAATATATATGCACCCAGTGGGACAGCACCCAAATTCTTAGAGGAGAAGCTGAAAGAACTACAGGAAGACATAGGCAGCAAAACTCCACTAGTGGGAGACCTCAACCTCCCACTATCAGATCTAGATAAATAGAATCATAAAATAAACAAGAAAGAAATTAAGGAGGTAAATAGATTGTTAGAAAAATTAGATATGGTAGACTTATGGAGGAAACTGAATGGGGATAGAAAAGAATATACCTTTTTCTCTGCAGTACATTGAACTTATACAAAAATTGACCATGTACTAGGACATAAAAACCTAATGATCAACTGCAGAAAGGCAGAAATAGTGAATACATTTTTCTCACATCACAATGCAAAAAAAGTCATATGCAATACTGGGCCAAGGAGATATAGACCCAGAAAAAATTGGAAACTGAATAACCTCATTTTAAAAAAATGAGTGGACCAAAAACCAAATTAGAGAAAGAATTAACAATTTTATCCTAGATAATGATAATAATGAAAAAACATACCAAAACCTATGGGATCCATTCAAAGTGACTCTCAGGGGATATATTATAGCTCTAAATGCTTACATGAATAAATTGGAGAAAGAGGAAATCAATGAACTAAACATGCAACTAAAAAAAATTAGAGAAAGAACAAATCAAAAATCCCCAATTAAAGAATAAATTAGAAATTCTAAAAACTAAAGGAGAAATTAATAAAATCAAAAGCAAAAATACTATTGAATTAATAAATAAAACCAAAAGTTGGTATTATGAAAAAAACAATAAAATTGATAAACCTCTGTTCAATTTGATTAAAAAAAAAGAAAACCAAACTGCTAGTATCATAAATGAAAAAGGTGAACTCACCACCAATGAGGAGGAAATTGAAGTAATAATTCGAAATTATTTTGCCCAACTCTATGCCAATAAATTTGATATTCTAAGTGAAATGAATGAATATTTACAAAAATATAGGTTGCCCAGGTTAAATGAAGAAGAGATTAAATACCTAAACAACCCTATCTCAGAAAAAGAAATTCAACAAGCCATTACTGAACTCCCTAAAAAAAATTTCCAGGACCTGATGGATTCACAAGTGAACTCTACCAAACATTTAAGGAACAATTGGTTTGAATCCTATATAAACTCTTTGGAAAAATAGGGAAAGATGGAACTCTGCCTAACTCTTTCTATTAAACCAATATGGTACTGTTACCTAAACCAGGAAGAGTTAAAACAGAGAAAGAAAAGTATAGACCTATTTCCCTGATGAACATAGATGCAAAAATCCTAAATGAAATCTTAGCTAAATGATTACAAGTTATCACTAGAATAATACATTATGATCAAGTAGGATTTATTCCAGGAATGCAGGCTTGGTTAAATATTAGGAAAACTGTTAGTATACTCAATTATATCAACAACAATCCCATCAAAAATCATATCAATAGATGCTGAGAAAGCTTTTGACAAAATGCAGCATCCATTCGTATTAAAAACACTAGAGAGTGTAGGAATAAATGGACTGTTGCTTAAAATAATTAGCAGTATCTATCTGAAACCATCAACAAGCAATATAATCAATGGGGAGAGGCTAGAGGCATTCCCAATAAGATCAGGGGTGAAACAAGGGTGCCCATTATCAACACCACTATTCAATATTGTATTAGAAATGTTAGCATCAGCAATTAGAGAAGAAAAAGAAATTGAAGGAATTAGAATTGGGAAGGAAGAGACAAAACTCTCACTCTTTGCAGATGACACGATGGTCTACCTAGAGTATCCCAAGAAATCATCCAAAAAATTACTGGAAACAATTAGCAATTTTAGCAAAGTTGCAGGTTATAAAATAAACCCTCATAAATCCTCAACTTTTCTTTATATGTCTAGCATGATAGAGAAGGAAGAGCTAGAAAGAGAAATCCCATTCAAAGTAATCTCAGACAATATAAAATACTTGGGAGTCTATTTGCCAAGAAGACTCAGAATCTTTTTGAAAACAATTATAAAACACTGCTCACACAAATTAAATCAGATTTAAATAAATGGTCAAATAGCAACTGCTCGTGGATAGGTAGAGCTAATATAATAAAAATGAAAATTCTACCAAAACTAAACTATCTGTTTAGTGCCCTACCAATCAAAATTCCAAAAAAATTACTTTAATAAGTTAAAATAAATTGTAAGTAAACTCATATGGAGAAATAAAAAGTCAAGAATTGCCAGGAGCTTAATGAGAAAAAGTGCAAAAGAAGGGGGCTTAGTCCTACCTGATCTAAAATTATATTATAAAACATCAGTCATCGAAACTGTTTGGTATTGGCTAAGAAACAGAGTGGTGGACCAGTGGAATAGACTAGGTGCAAAAGCAGGAGACGATTATAGTAATCTGCTGTTTGATAAACCCAAAGAGTTGCAGGAGACGATTATAGTAATCTGCTGTTTGATAAACCCAAAGAGTCCGGCCATTGGGATCAAAACTCCCTCTTTGGTTAAAAACTGCTGGGAAAATTGAAAGTTGGTTACAGGATTTAGACCTTAAAAAATACTATAAGCAAATTAGAAGATCAAGGACTAGTCTACCTGTCAGATCTATGGAAAGGGGAGCAGTTTATGACTAAGGAAGAGTTGGACAACATCACCAGAAACCAACTAGATGATTTCAGTGATTTCAATTGCATTAAATTAAAAAGCTTTTGCCCAGATAAAACCACTGTAACCAAGATCAAAAGAAATGTAGTAAATTGGGAAACAATCTTTCTAAAATAAACAGAGAACTGAGTCATATTTTTTAAAACAAAAAGCCATTCCCCAATTGACAAATGGTCAAAAGATATGCAAAGACAATTTAAAGCGGAGATCAAAGAAATCCATAGCCATATGAAAATGCCCTAAATCATTAATTATTAGAGAAATGCAAATTAAAGCTTCTCTGAGGTACCACCTCACACTGCTATGATTGGGCAATATGACCAGGAAGGATAATTATCATTGTTGGAAGGCTTGTGGGAAATCTGGGGTGCTGTTACACTGTTGGTGGAGCTGTGAACTCATCCAACCTTTCTGGAGAGCTATTTGGAACTATGCCCAAAGGGCAACAAAAATGTGCAAACCCTTTGACCCAGCAATACTACTACTGGGTCTATATCCTGAAGAGATGATGAAAAAGGGTAAAAACATTACTTATACAAAAATATTTATAGCAGCCCTGTTTGTGGTGGCAAAGAATTGGAAATCAAGTAAATGTCAATCAATTGGGGACTGGCTTAGCAAACTGTGGTATATGTATGTCATGGAACACTATTGTTCTATTAGAAACCAGGAGGGATGGGAATTCAGGGAAGCCTGGAGGGATTTGCATGATCTGATGCTGAGTGAGATGAGCAGAACCAGAAAAACACCCTAACAGCAACATGGGAGTGATTTTCAACCTTGAAGGACTCTTTCATTCCATCAGTGCAACAATCAGGAACAATTTTGGGCTGTCTGCAAAGGAGAGTGCCATCTGTACCCAGATAAGGAGCTGTGAAGTTTGAACAAAGTGCAAGGACTATTCCCTTTAATTTAGAAAAAAACCAGATATCTTATTGTCTGATCTTGTCACCTCTTAGACTTCTCTTCTCTTCTTAAGGATATGATTTCTCTCTCATCACACCCAATTTGGATTAAGGTACAACATGGAAACAAAGTAAAGACTGACAGAGTTCTTTCTGTAGGGGGGTGGGGTGAGGGAAGCAAGATGGGGGGAAATTGTAAAAGTCAAATAATATATTTAATAAAAATTAATTAAAAAATAAAAATAAATAAAACAGAGTTGTTTCAGTCATTTACTGAAATAAATTGTATATCTACTGTATTTGACTGATCTTCCCTTATATTTCTTAGCCAGTATCATTTAGTTTTGATAGTTTTTCTTATATTATAGTTTAAAGTTTGGTAGTGCCAGGTCTTCCTTTATAGTCTTTCATTATTGCTTTTAATTCAATAAAATACTTTTTTCGGTAATTTACTTGGACTGTCATTGAATATAGAAGTTTAAAATTGTCATTTTATTATATTGGCCTTGTCTACCCATAACTGATATGTCTTGATCTATTGAACTTCAATTTTGATAGTATAAAATGTTGTTTCAATCACTTTGTTAATAGAGTTCCTGGGTTAGTTATGGAAACTGTTTTGGAAACAGTATTTTATACTGTTTGAAATTATTTTAAATTGGTTATCTCTTACTATATCTCCTAGCAGATTTCTATGGTGATATATATAGTTATGCTCCATGATTTATTTTAAATCCTGCTACCTTACAAAAATTATCATTTCACTTATTGTTTTTTGGAATCTTTTGAACTTTTCAAGTATATTGTGATATTTTCTGCATAAGGAGTTAGTTTTTTATCTCATTCCCTATCCTGATTCTTTCTATTTCTTTATCTCATTGTTATTACTAGAATTTCCAATGCAATATTGAATAATATTTATGAATGTGGGCATCTTTTTTCATATATAATCTGACTGGGTAATTCTAGTATATAACATAGCAAATAATAATTGTTGATGGTTTTAAGCAAAGGTTTTTTTAGTTTTTTATCATTTTAAGGAAAAATCCATTTAAACCTGATCTTCCAAGTGTTTTAAAAAGAAATAAATGCTGTAATATTTCAAAAATATTTCCTCTACATTTATTGATATAACCATATGCTTTTTGTTAATTTTATTATTGATTAATTCAGTAATGTGAACAGAATAGCTTTCCTTATGTTATGTTGTTTTTTTTTCTCTTTAACAAGGGACATTTGTATATTTATAACATCATTTGCAGAACATACAAAATCATCAACTTAAAAATTAGCCTACTATATTTGATCATACATATAATTTATTTGTTCACCCCTAAAAAGCTACTAGATTTATTGAAAGATAGATAGATGTTTATTGTTTAATTGTGTCTGGCTCATTGGGTCCCCAATAGGGTAACTCCCACTCTCACAGGTAATC
>NC_133660.1:296904772-297001433 GCF_037893015.1 Macrotis lagotis | reverse complement strand
TATTTCATTCATTTGAGTATCAGAACACGAAAGTTTGAGGATTGGGGGACTGTCACAGAAAAAGTGATGGATGACATTGGAACCACAGTAGGATAAACTACTTATGTAACCAGTATGAATAATCGAATTGAGGAATCCTGCTGTGAAGGCCCCTGTGGCCATCTTCAGGCAGACTGTCCTTGACATGATAACTGGATAAAGGAGGGGATTACAGATAGCCACATAACGGTCATAGGCCATCAATCCAAACAGAATACACTCAGTGGTAACTAAGGCAATAAATATATACATCTGCAAAAAACAACCTGTAAAAGAGATGATTTTCCTCTCAGTCAATAAGTCAGCTAACATCTTTGGAGTGATATTTGTAGAATAAAAAATATCAGCCAAAGATAAGCCAGTCAGAAAAAAATACATAGGTGTGTGAAGTTGAGAGTCTATTATAATTAATGTAACCATTCCTGCATTCCCCACCACTGTGAGAGTATAAATCACCAAAAATAAAACGAAAAGTATAATTTGAATTTCAGGTGAGTCTGTTAGCCCGAGCAAGATAAATTCAGTCACTGTGGTATGGTTTTTCCCAGACATTTATTCAAAATAACAGCACAGTCACACATTGAAAATTCCTAGAATCAAAAAATAAATAAATTAAATTAGAATAATTCGGCTAAAATAAATTCAGATTAAGAATAGTGTGGTGTCTTATCTTAACTTTAGTAACTTGTGAAGTATTTGCACATAAAATGATGGGCTTATTATTTTGTTTTTATTTTCCTTAACTTTTACTAAGAATCAATTCTTGAAAGCCCTATGTTTTCTATCAGGAATTTAAAGGGCAGACAATTACTCACACAATTATTTATAAATGAAAGGTATGGGTGAATTATGACAAGAAACTTGAGAATGATGAAATTTTTTTAGTATAAAAATCACTTAATTTTGGTGTATAAGGTACATCTTAAATTACCATATAATCTGTGTACTCTAGGATTAATCACAATCTCTGAGGACTATTGTTTTATCTTTTATTTTTCAAATAAAATGGATGCTTTTAAAGATACATTCTAATTCTTACTCAACCTACTTTAAGATTAGTCAGAATTCTTTTAACTAATTAACTAAAACCTGAGTGGAATCTTGCCAGAAAAAAGAATCATTTCTTCAAATTATTAAACTCACTCAACAAGCATGTTTTGAGCCCTTACTATATGACAGGGTCAGCTAGCTAGTCGTGCAGCGAATGGAACAAGACTCATTTTCACAAGTTAAAATTCTGCCTCAGTGACTTGCTACCTGTTGAGTTTGGGCAAGTCATTTCATTCCATTTGCCTTAGTTTCCATTTGCCTTAGTTTCTCATTTGTAAAATGAGTTGTAGATGGGAATGGCAAACCACTAAAATCTCTTTATGAAGAAAAATCCAAATGGAGTCATGAAGAATTGGACACAATGGAATAGAATTAACAGCATCATGTAACAAGAAGTAATTTTGACTCAGTGGGTCATACAAAAGGCATGACAATATTTATTCTACCATAGTAATCTGCTCATACCTTGTCTGATACAATTGACCTGGAAGGCTCACATCTAGGGGTTATTAAAGTATCAAGGATTCTTAATAAATATCGAATTAATTTGGAATGACTAGTAGGAAGGTCTAGGAGATCAGATCATGATGTGTCATCTTAAAAATTTAATCAATTAAACTCTAAAATGAAATTAATGTATTTTCACTAACTACTGTTTGTGAGGAGGAGCTCTGGGGAAAATACATACCAAAACTACTGGATCTCATCAGGCAAATGATATCTTCGCAATAAGTCCAAATTGATTTTTAAAGTAACTTTTATCATCTCTGTCCCTTCAGAACACAAACTAGAACAATGACTCAGCTTCCTGGGAGCTCACCTTCTCTAAAGCTACTCCAAAGTTTCATTTCCTCAAAGTTCCTTCATCTGTAGATTCTGTTTTCTCTTTATAGTAGTTTAATTCCCTGGGCTTTTAAATCTTCTGGGAGAAAATATAGATGTGTTTTTTGCCATCTTCAATGGAAATAAAGTTTAAAAATTTCTCTGGGAATCTGTATTTGAGGAATCATTCCACTGTAATATGATGAAATAATGGAATGTGAAAAAATGCTAGAGGAAAGCACATGTTCCTACATTTTTCATGACATGCCTTAGGAAAAGGTCTTTGCTTTGAGTCTACAAATAAACTTCTTAAATGTCCTGAAAGAAGAATAAATGATGAGTTGATGCAATTTGTCAGTAACAAAATAGCATGATATATAGATAACACATTAGATTATAAGTTGTTGATTTGTATCAGTCTTGCCTGACTCTTCATGATTCCATTTGGAGTTTTTTAACAAAGTTACTGGAGTGGTTTATCAATTCCTACTCCAGTCTATTGTACAGATGGAGAACTGAGGCAAACAGGATTAAATGATTTGCCCAGCCTCACACAACTAGAAAGTCTCTGAAGCCAGATTTGAACTCACGAAGTTGTCTTCCTCATTGCAAAACCAGTACCTTATCCTCTGTGCCACTTAGTTCTCTTTATACCACCTATAAGACCAGTTTTCAAAGGAACATCAATAGTTTATAATATTTAAACAGGATTTAGTAAAATTGAATTTAAACCTACAGGTGTATACTTTTATAAATATATTTTGAAAGTATAATATGAGAATGGAGAAATTTATATAAAAATATTTTGTGAACTTCAAGTTTGAAGTAAATAAATGAGCAATCTTACTCAGATGTAATAGAAGGTGAATTCTCAGGGCCACAGAATTGAGAATCATAGTTTATTATTTTAGTCAATGTACATTTGGAGTTTTGTGAACATTCCACATATGAAATATGTGGAATATTGGATATGAGCATCCATAGGCGACAACTAGAATACTGAAGGGATTTGAGATTATACCGAGGAGGCTACATGAGGGAACTAGGGATGCTGACCCCACAAAAAAAAAAGCTTGATATGGAGAAGATGAAGCTTATTTTCAATTTAAGGGATACAAAGGGATATAAAAAGAGGAAATTACCTGTTTCTCAAAAAAAAAAATTCAGGGCATTTCTTTTTGTGGTATTTCAGATTACAATTTGAGAGGATACTCAACAATTCAAGAATGGCTGAACCTGTCATAATATATGATTACAATGGAAAATTATTGTGGTATAAGAAATGACGGCATAAAGATTGCAGAAAACCTGGAAAGACGTCTATGACCTACATGAAGTGAAGTGAGTGAATGAGGAGAACATTGTACATAGCAATAGCAATAGGGTATGATGAACTGATGATGACTAGGCTATTCTCAGCAATAAAATGATCTGAGACAACTACATAGAATTAATCATGAAAAATGTTCTCCTCTACAAGAAGGAACTATTCTTATCTGAAAACAGGCTGAAACATACTTTCTTTGTTTTCTTTGTGTTTTTCTTTCTTTAGGTCTTCCTTCCTTCTTTCTTTTTCTTTCTTTCTTTCTTTTTCTTCCTTCCTTCCTTCCTTCCTTCCTTCCTTCCTTCCTTCCTTCTGTCCTTCCTTCCTTTTTATTTTGTTTCTTCCTCTCTTGTCATATTGTCTTGCATAAAATAAATAATATAGAAGTGTTTTACAAGTTTAAACAAATATAACCTATATCAGATTGCTTACAATCTCAATTAATGGTTAGTTGGAAGGAGGGAGAATTTCCAACTCAAAATATTTTTAGGTAAATGTTTAAATTGCTTTTACATGAAATTTTTGGGAGAAATAAAGTATTATTTAAAAATAATTTAAGGAATAGACAGACTTTTCCCTGTTATTTCCTGGGTAAAGAACCAGAATTCAATAGATATTTTAGACATTATTTTAGTTAATTAAAGGAGGGAAATAAATGTCATCAATTCATAGGGTTTTAAATACAATCAAGAAAGGGACATAGGATGCCAAGTATTTCAAATTTTTCTTTTAATTAATGTGAGCACTTGAAGTATTCTCCATATTCCAAAAGTTACAGAAGGAATAGCAGAGTTGGAGGATGAACCCATGTCCTCTGATTGAAAATGCCATATTGATTGGATTGCCAGTTCCTTATAACTATTCTTCGCAAAGAACACCATAATATCAGGGAGGTTATACCATGACATGTAAGTGCGGTTGAGCTGTGTAAAGTTGTCAGCATCACTTTTTCTTCCAGAGTCATGTGGGTTCAGTAGCCAGATATAGAACAGGCTCATAGATGGCCCTGGATGCAGAAGAGGGCCTTTTAAACTAAGGTCTTTAAGAGGTCTCAGTCTGACTGAGGCAAGTCCCATAAGAAAGAAAGAAATGAGTCAGAGATTGACCTCTTTAACCTAGACAAAAAAACACCCTCAAACTGTAAGGGGAAGACAATTTCAATCAATACCAAAATAATTGTGCCTTTTTGGTTTGTTTTTAATTCACTCAGTTAATCAGAACCCAAACAATGAACAAGTGAAACTTGGCCTGGAACCTACAGTTGGCCAGTTAAAGAGAGTCAAAATGAATTATAGTCTGTAAGACCCATAATATCTAACTAAGTTTAAATGATCAAAATTTACATTCCTTTGGGCAGAGCAACTTCAGGTGAAGTCATGTTATCCTATGTGAACAGAAAAGGAGAGGAGAGGAGAGCTGTGCTAAAGGGAAACAGGGGTTTTAAGAGTTAATGAATATTTCTTTATTGAATGTCTTCACACCGAATTGGATAACATTTGTCACTGATAAAGAATTACTATTCACATTTAAACGGCAATCCACGTTTCTGAGGGTTCTTCTATCTATGAACATTCTTCTGTTATGATACTCTTTTGCTTCACACTTCATTTCCAAAAAACAATATCCATCAAAACACAGATAAATTACTGTTAATGTTCTTGACTTTTGCTTTGCTTTTCTTTCTGCCCTCTCCACAATGAAACAAAAACTAAACAAAAACCCTCATCTTTTTTCAATTGATCTGCTTTGTTTGTTGCCAAAATAAGAATGGTTTAGACAAAATACATTTGATTAAAATTCTAGGTCATGAATGTGTTGTCCCAACCTATTCTTCAATATTCTACTTCTAAATATTGCTTAAAACTGAAGAGATCAGACTTTATCACATTTGTGACATCATAATAGTGCTGTCACTGATCAGAATTGATTTGAGTTTTAAAAAAATCATCTTTTTAACATGAATACTCATAAATATGACACATTTATAAATTATAAAACACCATTGGCCTCGAAAGAATAAGAAATTGAGACCCAATGAACCAAAAAGATAAAAGTGAGCAAAAGTAACCAGTATCTTCATAATAAAAGAAATGGTATAAAAATTCAGTGGAAAAGAAACTATAATTTATATTTAATAGGACTAAACTGTATCAGGTAGACATTCAAAGTGGGCCATAATCTATGGAATAGTTAAAGAAAACTTGAGTGCACTGTCTTGATTCATTGATATACTAGTTTCTAAAGTTTGCATCATAACAACTCTCAAAATATGTTTAATAAAATATCCCAGAAATCATTTTCTTTTATTCTGTTTTAAAATAAAATTTAAAATTATTGCAAATTTTGGGAATATAAACATACCAGAAAAATCTTATAAAGAGTATGTAGCAGAGAACAGTTTGATAGAACAGTGGATAGAGTACCAGTTCTGCAGTCAGGAGGCTCAAATATGATCTCAGATCCTTAGTACTTACTTAGCCATGTGACCCTGGGCAAGTCACTTAACCCCATTGCCTTGCAAAAATCAAAAAACAAACAAACAAAAAAGAGTATGTAGCACTCACATACATATTGATTAATTTTATTATGGCTATTACTTTTATGTATACACATATATATTCATATATAATTACATACACATATATGTATATATATGCTGTGCACATATAAACAGATATATTTGGCATACATGAGTTCAAGTCATCTACCATTTTTTTAAACCTATACACATAAGTTTGTATATTTGTTAAAGGCAGACTTCAGTCCAAATTTCTAAAAAAAACTTTTACAAGTCCTTATCAATGTAGCAGCTAGGTGGTGCAGTGGATTGAGCATCAATCCTGGAGTCAAGAGGACCCGACTTCAAATCCAACCAAAGACACTTAATAATTACTTAGCTATATCTCTGAGCTACCACCTCACACCTTTCAAACTGATCAATATGACCAGAAAGGACAACGATCAATGTTGGAAGGGACGTGGGAAATCTGGGACACTGGAATTACACCCAAAGGACATTAAAAAATGTCTATACCCTTTGATCCAACAATAACACTACTGGTTCTATACCATGAAGAGATCATTAAAAAGGGTAAAAATATTACTAGTCCAAAAATATTCATAGCAGTTCTGTTTGTGGTGTAAAAGAATTGAAAATTGAATGAATGTCCATCAATTGGGGAATGGCTAAACAAATTCTGGCAAATGTATAATATGGAACACTATTGTTCTACTGGAAATCAGGAGGGATGGGAATTCAGAGAAACCTGGAAGGATTTGCATGAACTGATGCCAAGGAAGATGAGAAGAAGAATAACCCTGAACCCTAAAAGCAACATGGGGATTGATGATCAACCTTGATGGACTTGCTCATTCCATCAGTGCAATAATCAGGGACAATTTGGGGCTATCTGCGATGGAGAATACCATCTTTATTCAGAGAGAGAGAATTGTGGAGTTTGTACTAAGACCAAAGACCTTTAATTATTTTTTAAAAGGTTATCTTATTTTGTAATTTTGCTATCTTTTACAATTTATTTTTCTCCTTAAGGATATAATTTCTCTCAACACATTCAATTTAGATCAGTGTATAGCATGGAAACAATGTAAAGACTAACAGACTGCCTTCTGTGGGGGGGGGCAGTGGGAGGCAAGATGGGGAGGAAATATAAAATTCAAAATAAATTTTGAAAAGAATAATTGCTTAAATGTGTGACCTTGGCCAAGTCAATCCCATTGCCTTCCTATAAAACAAAAACAAGCAAATAAACCAAAAAATAAAACAATTTGCCAACTTGACAAACTTCATCACTGAGCGATTCAGTACAGCTTAAGTAATTTCTAATCTGATCATTACGAAGTATTCTAAAACTTATGACTTTTAAATGATTTGACTATTTTTGTTAGATTAGCATTCCTTGAATGATTCAAGGAATAAAAATCTGTTCGATGGACAAACAATTGTATGAAATGCAATGTTCCAATGCAGGAATTAGTCATCGTGTCTCATTGGGAGTATGACTTTTTAGTAAATGTCCTCTTTACTTATAAATTGAAATACTTTAAGTAGAAAATTTTGGGGTTTTGTATTCACATTGAATATGAAAGACTGATTTTATAAAGGGATAAGGCCCTAAACCTAGTAAATTATGTCTTTCTGTATTTTGTCAAGAAAATTTTGCTTCTGGAAATCACTCCCTTATTTCATGCATTTAAGATCTATATATGTTTTTAAATCTCATACCTCTATACTTCATATCACATCTCTCTGTGAATTCTCTTAAAAAGTGGAAATATTTTTAAAATGAATTACTTTTCCTATTCAGAGATATACATAGTTAAGAATAGAATTATGATAATTGAGGGAAAAGTTTCTATGTTTCCTCAAGGGCACTGAACATGGTTTGACAATGCTCAAAGGGACTCATTACTAGGAGAAGAAACAAAATAATTTTTTGTTGTTATTAGTGCTATTACTTCATTGATGTTATCATTGCCAATGCGATGATCCCTACAGAAGTGATTACTCTAATTTCTTTTTTCTGGAACTAATTTCTTAAAGTGTGTTTGTTAATGAGTCTGTTGGGACATAAACTTTTAAGTGGAAATCTTCATTGAAAGTCTATGACTGGAACAACTGACATTAAGTTAGATAGAAGAAACATGCCAGACAATGCTTCCTTAGAAAATTTTTAAAAATTGTAAATTAAGAAACCATAAATTCTAAAGAATGATAAGGTCCTAAATAAGAAATGTACGAGAGAAAATAAATGAATTTTGAACCTTAATGTTTTCAAAGTATTATTTTGAAGGCATCAGTATAGATGGAATTAAATGAAGAAATTTTACTTGAGTAGAATCTATAACTCCCTAAAGAGTGAATATCCAAATTTTAACTCTTCTGGGTCATATGGTCTAACAAAAACTTGTCCATGGGTACATATAGAATGTAATGCTTCTTTATCACTATAATGTAATTCATTTTACCAATGACAATATAAATAATGTATAATTTTGACCCAAAAGATGGAGTTTGAGGGCCTCATACAGCCTGGATCTTTGTGTTGGAAACATTTGCTCCAAAGATACCAAATAGATCAGAAGTTCCTAACCTAGGGTCTATGCATTTAAAAAAAATAAATAACTGTACTTTAATTTTATTGATTGCCTTTGTAATCTATGCCTTTTATGTAGGCCTTTAAAGGTCTTACTCTGACAAAGTGTCCATTGGCTTGCTCACTTTTGTTTAGTCATTTCACTGATGTCTGACTCTTTATGACTCCATCTGGGGTGTTCTTTCCTTCTCCAGTTTAATTTACAGTTCGAAAAAACAGATAAATGGGGTTAAGTGAATTGTCTAGGGTCACACTTTAAGTAAGTGTGAGGCTCAATTTGAATTCCTGAAGATGAATCTTCTCATTTCTGAACCAAATATTCTACCCATGTGCCACCTAGATGGCCTTGGCTTTGGTAGTGTCCATACTGCCAGAAAGAAACACAAAAAATAAATAAAAAATATTTAGAAGGACTTTTGAAGATTGAATTAATCTTATATAATAGATGTTAGAAAGATTTAGCCACATTCTTACTTTTCATTTCCTTACAAAGCTTTGAAATTATATGTGGTAAAATAAATTTGGAGTTGAGAGGGATATTAAATCACCTTCTCAGAAAATTGAATTAGGCACAATCGAACACACACACACATACACACACACACACACACACACACACACACACACACATACACACAAACACACAAACAGACACAAATTCCTGGTAACAAAAGAGATGTCCAGAGTAGATTATTGACTTGACCAAGATAAAGTCATGTCATGGAGCCTTTCTGGCCCTTTCTAGGGACACTTTTCTGTGACAGGTGTATGTGTGGATAATACTTGATACAATATCATAATATCACAACCACTTGAGTACAAACCACCAAACATTAAATACTTCAGTTTTGGCAAGGGAGTATAACATCATAGTTCTTGTCAAATATATTACTTTGAAAGACTTAGCAATTCCTTCCTCAACAGCAACTCCAAATTCTTGAAATCCTTCAACATTTATGTTTCTGTTTTTTAATATTGATGAGTCTAGTTTTGTGCTAAGGAATGAATTTGTATAGTAAGAAAATTATCTTCCCTAGTTTCTACATTAAATCAATGTGACCTATAGAAAATTTTGTAAAGTTTCTGGGTCTCCGTCAATTTATGCATAAAATTAAAGGATTGGGCTATATGACCCCCTTACAATTCTGAAAATTATTGAATAAGCCTGTGATGGTATGAGTAGAATCTTCTGCATATATTCATTGTATCTTTTCAACTGCGTTGCAAGCAATTTGAGTACCAGCACCACTGTAAAACACATAGTTGAATTTTATATAGCACTTTAAGTTTGGTTCTATAACATGCATGAATATATATCCATATATACATACATATAAACATACATATCTAAATTAATATTTTTTTTATAAATGGCCACTTTTCACTCAGTTTTGAAAGAACTCTATTATAAGTTATTTATATATTATATTTATTGATGGTTTATTGTATCTAAACCTCACCTTTTACAATCCAAACATTTCAGCTTTCAATTATGTTATCTGTTCTTCATTTTCAAAGATGAATAATGACATCACAGGTTGATCTCATGACTCATGCATAAATTGAATTTAAATTAAGCATAGTTGTACAAAGTTATCAGTTCCATTCTTTCTTCTAGATTCAGTTGCAAGACAAAACAAAGTCATGATTTTTGACAACGGTCCAGATGCAGTGGATGATCTTGACCACTTTGATGGATCAGGATTACATAGTGCCTGCTTCACCAGATTTTGTTGGAATAAATAATTTCATCTTCCATTCCCCTGGGGGGGAGCCATCACATTTTTTGCCTTAGATATCTTTCCCCTCAACTTACAGATGGGTTTGTGGCATATTGGTTTTCCTTAACCAGGTTTAGCTCAACTGAGCAGATTTTTTTCTGGCAGGGTATGGCTACATGCTGCAGCTTCTTGGAGCTATAGTTGAGAATTAAGTGCTAGATGGACATCAAAGGTGAATGAACAGCTTTGAGAAGGGCTTGCAAAGTTCTCATACTGGAGATACTAGTCCTCTTTGATTGCCATACAGTTCTCTTTTAAATATATTCATAAATATAATTATAAATATATATCATACTTTTTTCCCCTCAGTGTCTCTTAGGTTCCCTCTTAAGGAAAGTGGTCCTTTCAGATATAGAGAAAAGTATGAAAGAAAGTGTTGGCTTCAAGATTCAGTTAAGGTTTTAGCATTATTAGATTAATTTTTTATTAAAACCTTGTGGGGCGGCTAGGTGGCATAGTGGGGCGGCTAGGTGGTGTAGTGGATGAAACACTGGCCTTGGAGTCAGGAGTACCTGGGTTCAAATCCGGTCTCAGGTACTTATTACCTAACTGTGTGGCCTTGGGCAAGCCACTTAACCCCATTTGCCTCGCAAAAAAAAAAATCCTTAAAAAATTTCCTTGAAAGGTTTAACAATCCATTTATTCAGCATTTTTGAAAACTTTCTGTGTTCTTGTCTTTATGATGAAAGCAGTTTAGTTATACTTGCCTCCATGAAGTTAATTTAGTCAGAAGCAAGTCTTTACAGATAATCATTCATTGAATAAATATTTATTGAGAATACTTTTTATTCAAAACCTTTTGACTTACAGACAGTGTGACTGAGGAATAGGTTTCTCCCCTCTGAGAATTTAAAATATAGTAAATGCCATAATTGGAAACATAATGTATTGCTTGAATAATTATATATATATTATATATATAATATAATTATATTATATATATATTATAAGAATATAAGGTAATGTATTAAATTGATGTGAGAGTTATTTCTGATGTATCTAAAGTATGGGAAAAGTATTAGCTTTGTTCTGCCCAAGCTCAGAAGGTATAAGTAGTAGCAAAAGGTATGAACTGCAATGGGGTAATCCTAGACTTTGTCAGAGGACACTTATCAGACATATAGAGTTGTGTGTGATATGGATCGTCTAAGGAAGTGAGGTTTCCCTCCACCCCACACCCAGCCACCCAAGATTTTCAGGCAAAGCTGGTCATTCACTTACTGAGTAAGTAAAATGCTTTTCAAAACTTCAAGTATTCTAGAGATGCTAACTTTCATTTTCCTATGATGCAAATGATAAAGTTGGATTGCAGTTAAGCAATAAGAACAATGATCAGGATTGCAAAGAGTTTATGAGGAAATGATATTTTAGAACTTATTATTATCTAGGCAAAACATGATGAAATCTAGAACTATTGTGATAATAGTGGTTTCCAACTTTCCTCTGAAATCTTCCCCCTCATTTCATGTGATCTAAGAAATGCGTTAAAGAGTATTAGAAACGATAATTGCTCCAACCCAAGTCTTTGATTTTGAATGCTATCCATTTCAACACAAATGGATGGTTTTCTTAAATGAGTAGGTCTGAGCAGAGTCATCATCATACATCAACAACAGTTAGAATAAGTCAATTCTGTGCCATTTTTTAATATCTCTACAATGAAGATTGCTCATTCATGTAAGTAGTGTCTGAATCTTTGTGACCCCATTTAAAGTTTTTTCTGATAAACATCCCGGAGTGGTTTGCCATTCTCTTTTACAGAAATGGAACTGATGCAAAAAAAGGTATCATGCTCAGGATCATACAACTAATAAATGTCTGAGAACAGATTTGAAATCAGGTGAGTCTTCCTGACCATAGGCTATATATATTCTATCCACTATACTATCCAGATGCCCTTAAGGGAGTTTAGGATACTTGAAGAAGGAAGGCATCATTCTAAAAGATTTTGGTACTCTAAAAGAGTTTGGAAGTCCAAACTTTGTCCATAAAATTTATCTAGTATCTTTGATGGAATACCTTCTTGGGTTTAATGGATTCTGTGTAAAATTCTTTTTCTCAAGATGAAGCAGTCATTAAATTTGTCTCAACCATAGTCTACTGCAAAGGGCAGCTTGATTCTTCCAATGAATTTCTAGAATTAGACTCAGGAAGTTCCAGGTACAAATCTTTCCAGATGATACTTTACAGATGTGTGTGTTCTTCATTCTATCTTATTTTTTCTTCATTTACATGTAAAAACACATTTAGCTTTCACTTTTAAAACTTTGCCTTTAAAATTCTCTCCCTGCCAACCCACCCTCTCTTCATTTATAAAACAAGTTATTTGATATTGGTTTAAAATTTGTCATGCAATTGGGGCGGCTAGGTGGTGTAGTGGATAAAGCACCGGCCCTGGAGTCAGGAGTACCTGGGTTCAAATCCGGTCTCAGACACTTAATAATTACCTAGCTGTGTGGCCTTGGGCAAGCCACTTAACCCCATTTGCCTTGCAAAAAAAAACCCTAAAAAAATAAAATTTGTCATGCAAAACAATAGCCATATTGTGAAAGGAAGCATAGGTCCCCCTACCCTCAAAAACGAAAGCTCAAGAAAAAAATCAAATAAAAATATGTTTAAATCTGTATTCAGATACTATTAGCTCTTCATCTGGGGATGAATAACATTTTTTTCATATTTCCTCAGAGTTGTCTTGGGACACAGTTTTGCTAAATCATTCTCACTTGATCATCCTCCAATATTGATGTTAATTTGTATTCATCATTTACCATTTCATCCGTTCATGTAAGCCTATCCAGGTTTTGTGGAGTATATCCTATTCTTCATTTTTACATAGGATTCAATCATAATCACATTCAACAATTTTCTCAGTCACTCACCAACTAATTGGAATTCTCTCAAATTCCAGTTCCATGCCACTAGAAAAGGGCTGCTATGAATTCATATTTAGATATCTATATATACATATCTTTATGTACATATGTATACGTGTGTATGGACTTGTATCTCTACATCTCCTCTGACATTTGTAATTTTTCCCTTTCTATCCTAAAAGCTAGTCTAATAAGCCTAATGTAATACCTCAGAATTTTCTACTTTGTATTTCTCTAAATAGTGAATTAGCATATTTTTAAATAAAATCAAGTATAGCATTAAAAACCTTATCAAAAACCTGTTCATATATATTTTGATCACTTATAAGTTTGGAAATGACTCATATTTCTTTAATTTGACTCAGTTTTCTAATGTTGAAAATGAGACCTTTATCTGAGAAACTTGGTTCAATACTTTTTTCTCTCACAGTTAATAATGCTAATGGTATTTCCTTCCATCATATTTCCTCCTCCCCCATTTATTCTATTCTCTCTCTCTCTCTCTCTCTCTCTCTCTCTCTCTCTCTCTCTCTCTCTCTCTTTTCACCCTGTCTCTCCTCAAAGGTGCTTTACTTTGCTTTACTTCTGAGTAATCCATCCTGCCATCTCCTTTCACTTCCATTACCCTGCCCCTTTTTACCATCCCCTTCTCTTCTTACTTTTGTATTGTGTATGATAGATTTCTACACCCAATTATGTACGTTATTCCTTCTCTGAATCAATTCTGATGAGATTAAGACTCACTCATCCCCTCTCATGTCCCCCCGCTTCCATTCCACTGCAAAAACTTTTTCTTGCCTCTTTTATGTGAAGCAACTTGCCCCATTCTACCTGTCTCTTTCCCTTTCACTTGATACATTCCTTTCTCACTATTAACCCCATCTTTTTAAATATATTATCCCTTCATATTCAATTCCCATCTTAACTCTGTCTATATATGCTTCTTCTAACTACCCTAGTAAATGACAGTTTTATATGAATTACCACTATTAACTTCCCATGCAGGAATATAGAGTTCATCATCATTAAGGCCCTCCTGATTTGTCTTTCTTATTTACTTTTTTATGCTTCACTTGAATCTCCTATTTGCAGTTTAAAGTTTATGTTTAGCTCTAAGAAAGTTCAAAATTCCCCTATTTCATTGGAGGTCTATGTTTCCCCTGAAAATGTTTTTCAAGGTATAATTGGTTATAATTCAAACTCTTTTGGCTTCCAGAATATCTGTTCCAAACCCAAGGATCTCTTAATGTAGAAGCTTCTACATCTATGGCTCCACAATAATTTGATTTTCTTTTCTGGCTGCTTGCAGTATTTTCTCCTTAAACTAGGAACTCTTTAATTTGGCCATTATATTCCTGTATATTTTGATTTGAGATATATTTCAGGGGGTTGTCAGTGAATTTTTTCATTTTCTATTTTACCCTCTGATTCTAGAATAACAGGGTAATTATCCTTTGATGATCTCTTAAAAGGTGATGACTAGACTCTTTTTACTGATTATGGCTTTCAGTTAGACCAATAACTTTTAAAGTAACTCTTCTCTATTTTCCAGACCAGTTGCATTTTTTTCAAGAGATATTTTACATTGTCTTCTAGTTTTTTCATTCCGTTGATTTTTTTTTGTTATCTATTGACTTCTCACAAAGGGATCACCTTCTTTTTGTTCATTTTCATTTGTTAATGGAATTATTTTCTTCAAAGAACGTTTGTATCTCCTTTTCAATTTGACTAATTCTGCTTTTCTCCTCATGGGCTTTTTGTATCTCTTTTTCGATTTGGACCAGTCTAATTTTTAAGATATTATTTTCTTCATTAATTTTTATATCTCCATCATCAAGGTGCCCACTCAGTTTTCAAGATTTTCCTGCTGCACTCTCATTTCTCTTCCCAATTTTTCCTCTACCTCCCTTATAAAATTTTCAAAGTCCTTTTTGAATTCTTCCATGGTCTAAGACTAATTCATATTTTTCTTGGTGACTTTGGATCTAAGAGCTTTTTCTTTGTTATCCTTTTCCTGAGTCTATTTTAATCTTCCCTATCAACAAACACTTTCTATTTTCAGATTTTTTTCCCTTTTCTTTGCACATTTTCAAAACCTAGGGGTTGCTTTTAACCCTGTTAAGGTGGGGCTCTGCTTCCAGGGTAGACGTCACTCTGTCTCAAACGTTTGGACTTTTTTTTTTTTGCAGCTAATTTCAGAGATACTTCTAGGAACCTGCAATTTTTCAGTTCTTTCAAGATGGTATGATCTACAAAGAGGTTTTTCTTCAGTCCTGACCTGTGTTCTAGTCTATGGGTAATTACAAGCACTTCTTTCTCCCCTAGAACTGTGAGGAGGATCTCCCACTTCCCTGAGTCAATAAACTCAGTTGTGTTGCTGTTCCTCCTTTTCCTGGGACTGCAATCCAGGACTGCAAACTAGATCAGCGTATGAGTAAAGTAGCAGAGTCCTGCCTCACCAATAACTAAGACATGCCTATATCTCCTTTTGATTCCGTACCATGAGTAGGCAAAGAAAACTCAGGAATCAACTACTTCTGCAAATTTTGTGGTTTCAGGAGCGACTAGGTGGTGCAGTGGATAGAGCACCAGCCCTGGAGTCAGGAGGACCTGAGTTCAAATGCGACCTCAGACACTTAATAATTACCTAGCTGTGTGGCCTTGGGCAAGGTACTTAATCCCATTGCCTTGGGAAAAAAAAAACTTTAAAAAACAAAAACCAAAAAAAAATTGTGATTTCCATGGGCTATTATTCCTGGTCCACTGGAGCATTCTAGCTTCTGCATCACCTGTCACCATAAATTCATGATTGATTCTAAAAGATAGTGAAGAGACAATAACTTACAACTTTGAACTAAGGACAAAAAGCAAAGTCAATTACATTGACAAAATACTTCTAAGTTTATAACTTAAATTTGTATCCATCATACATGATTTACATGTTTTTAAATTGCCTTGGGTTGTATTTCTCTGAGTCAGAGTCCAAACAATAAGCAAGTGATATTGAAATGGGATATAGTGTTGGCCAATAAATAAGAGCCAGAGTGATTTGGGACTTGTTAATGCTATGATATCTTGCCAGTAGTACCATTATTCTTAAATTACAGATAAAAATTCCTGGACTCATAGAATTATATATACTAGACACAGTCAGGAAGGTTTGAATCAAACCTTGCCTCAGATACTTAATAGTTTTGTACCAAAAGAAAACAGTTAATACTTTTCAGACACACACTTTCAAAATTAGTAAGATGAAGGCATTTGATTAATCACCTGGAAGAAACCTCTTGTTTCTTATATGATCCCATTAATCTGTATATGCAATCACTCAGTTAATACAAACAAATAAGACTTGTGCATAGGTCTTTTGAATCCAATACCAATGTTCTTAAAATTTCATGACAAACTTGCCTTTGTGCAGTAACTATAATTTTACAGTTACAAAATTCCTAAGAAAATGGAACAGTAAAGTTAACTTCAGAGAAAACTGTTCTCTTAAATGTGTCTAAAGATCTCTAATCAGTGAAAGACCTAGCTTTAAACTGTCAAGGTTTCCTAATGCATCCAGGGTCATATTGACTTTTCCTGATCGATATCTGACCGCTGGAGTCAGATGGCTATGGGGGAGAAACTGAGTCTAGGAACTCTATTGTATTCCCTACTTAAATCCAATTCACATGCATGTCATGACATATCTTCCTGTTGTCATATTTGTCTTGGAGAAAGAAGGTCAAACAACAGCCTTTGTGAGTTACAGGGGTTGTCCCACACTGCTGGCAAGTTGGGCTATACAACTCCTTTTTTGTCTTCTTTTCTTTCTTCTTTCCTTCTTTCCTTCCTTCCTTCCTTCATTTCCTTCCCTCCTTCCTTTCTTCCTGTTTGATAATCAAACTATGGGTCACAAGCTGAGCCCACTTGGTCATTGTTTGGGCCCTGATTGCTTCATAGTGAATGCAAATAGCAATTACTTCTGTTTGAGCCAGAAAGCCTATGGGCCTTCACAAACAATTTTTTTAACTATGTAAAAAAGGATCTTCTTACTTCTTTTCTTTCTTACCAGTTTTAATTACTGAGCAATCCCAAGGGTCTTTACCTACCAACTTATTTTTATTTTTTTAGAAGTCTACATTCTTAACCTGTTTGCTTCAACTATCTCTTGCCTAACCTCAATCACTGAATGAACAGAATCTTGGTCAAACTTGACCTGAGAAATTTAGATTTAAAAGGTAAAGGTCTCCTACTGCATCAGGACCATCCCCATACTTCCTAATCCATATCTGACTCCTGGACTCAGGTGACTATAGAGGAGAAATTGAGGCTGGTGATTTTTCATAGCATCCCCTACTTAAATACCATTTACTTGCATGTCTTGGAGTTACCATTCTGATGTTATGGCCATCTTCAAAAATGAAGGAAAAACAGCAACATCAAGGATCATCAATTTGGTAAGGAAAAGTTCTTTATAATAAGGGTTTAAGCAAAATTAAATAATAGAAGACAAATAAAGAAATTTTTTACTAAGAATTTAATGAACATTAGGCATGCATACTTGCCAGCATCATGATGTAAATTCCTTAAGGTTAGAGACAGTTTTTTTGTTGTATGTGGTTTCCCAATGCACTGGCCAATACATGGAATAAAGTAGGTATTTAATAAAAATACACAAAGATAGTAAGAGACACAATTAGGATTTGATCTCAAGTTCTGTTACTCCAAGTTCAGTGATTTTTCCCATTGTGGCATACATATGAAATTAATAAATAAAACTAAAATCTTTAGCCCTTTTTTGAGTCTTAAGATTTAAAGGCGAATATTGGATTGGAAGAAATGGTCACTTCTAGCTCATCTAACTCTAGATGAAAGGTCTTATAATCCTATGACTCTATAATCATCTCCAAAGATAAATTTACCCCTTAAAGGTGATGATCAAATGGACCAAAAAAGGAAAAAGGACTACTTTCAACACCTAAATCTTTCCAAATAAGGATGATTTCCTACTATTGATCTCAATGGACACAACTGAAATTGATATGTTTCCATAACCTTTTGAGTGGAAATATCAATAGATGAAGAAAAATGGAAATCTAGACATCAAGAAAAGATAAAAGAAAGGATATAAAGAGCAAAGAGAAGATAAGAAATAAATGCATATAGAAAGCATTCAATACTTAAAAAGTTGAGTCAAAAGAATCTTTGATATGAATTTTCTCACCAATTTCTTATTTGAAATTGTTTACTTTGGATAAATATTTGAATAGACTGTTATTTGACTAGACTGTTGAGATGGGTTTAAAAGAATATGATATTTTAATCCATAATCCTGATATATTCTATTACCCCTTTTTATTAATTGGCAGCAGTCAATTGTGAACCCAGAATCTCACAACAGGGTGTGTATGTGGGGAAAAGGCATGCATATTGTCATTTTCCACATATTTTCATGTGAAAAAATAAACCATTAATTACTTATAAGCCTGAGGGTGAGAGTTGCTCCAGGGAACATGTCCCACACGTCAGAGAACTAGATATAAATACTCATTTTTAGTTCAAGTGGTTTATAATATCAAGGAGAGAATTGTCCCCATGTAAGTTCTGAAAATGAGATTTTGAAGTGTTCTAAAATCATTGTGTATTTTCATGACATGTGCAAAAATTGTTAAGGGCAGACAAAACTGTAGTGGTGGTGATGAACTGGGCATCATATTCAAGAGTCATTCTATTGCTTGACCACTGAAAAGTCATGAGTTCTAGCTTATTCTCCTAGCCATGAGAATTGTTTTCTTCTGAATTAACTTAGATCATTCGTATCAAAGGCCCTAATGAAGTAGTTGGATAGGGTAAGGTAAGTATTAAAATCAGTGGATGTGGAGAAGATTAAAGTTGACATACCTTTGGGAGTACGAATGGTTATCCATGGATTAATAGAGTCTAGTCTTATCCCAAGTGGAGAAAATCAAAAAATCAAAGACATAAAAAATAATCTGTCTTTGTAAAAGTCTAGTTATTTTTTTTATTATTGTTTGTTTGTTTGGTATTTAGAATTATGCTGAGACCTTACAAATTTGTAACCAGATTTTAGGTTTGACGACACAAGCCTTATGTCCTTAAACCTGGGCGATCTTTCAGCATCATTATTTCTATAGACAGGGATAAATGGAATGCCTTTCTTAAATCAGTTTATAGATAACAGTCTTGCTGGAAGAATTCTTTTCATGTCCAGATTGATACAAGATGGTCTGAAGATGGCTCTTCTGCATGAGTTGGCAGTAGTTCATATTATGCTCCAAGTTTAAATGGCTAATGGTCAAAGAATCCATAAGTTAAAAATTAGACTGAAGCATCTATTTTATGTTCAATATATAAAAGAGAATACCAGGAAATGTAAGCCCCAGTCTGTTATATCTGAGATGCTGATAGTCTATTTAAGGAATGAAACTATACATGCATTAGTTTCAATAGGTAACCGGCCTTATGAAGTTAATATGTCTGAAATTTATATCTTATTTATCTTAAAATGGAACAGATTGGAAAAGTTGACCATTAAGATACAGAGATAAGGAAACATAGATATAAACACGCACACGTTATATCTATGCACACACATTATATGTATAATGTATATATTTGCACATATGCATACACATTCATATGCCTACATCCTTCAGTTTCTTTTGAACTTTAACTTCCTAGTTTTAACAGGGTTAATTTAACCTTGTAGTTTTGGCATTCCTTCTATTTTCTTAGCATTCAAATCCAAAGGATTATGAGTATGAGCTCTAATATTCCATGCATGATATTCTAGGACTCTCATTTCACTTTAATTTTTTTTTTATTTCAATTCATAGAATAAAACAAGTATTTTCACAGCATTGTACAATAAAAAGATGTATATATCTTAAAATATAAATCTTTTTTATATAACATCACCTCTATTTATATTCTATGTACAGAAGTACCATTCTGTTCTAAGTTTATATATTTTAAATTCTAAGGATCCTTCTGGAAGCTATCATGTGATTTTCTATGTTATAAGATACCTTTCAATTTTGTCTTATCTGTCAGGTGCCTTCTATCTTTAATCCATACAAAAACAGGAAATGTTGATTTGATAAAGTGATCCCTCACTAAAGTCACACTGTTACTTCACAGAGGTAAAGAGGTTATGATAAATATTATAGTCTATATCAGTAGAGTGTAATCTCTTTGAATCTTGGTGCAAATTCTTCCATTTTGGTATTAATTGTTATTCTATTTAATCAGCAACCATCTCTGAGTGTGGAAAGTCTTCAGCAGTTTGACTGCAGGGATAGAAAATTCACTGACTACTGAATTGTAGATGTGATCTGTGTTAGTACAAAATGTAAATAAATCAATAAAATCATAGATCTTTGAAATATAATTAAGGCATATTATTCACCAAAAATAATAAGTTTAGGACAACATAATTTATTATAAAAAGAAAAGTAAAGTGAGAAATTTTGCTGAGTTAAAGGGAACCATGTCATCTGTACTTGATTAATTTGATTTCCAAATTTTTCATTGAAGAAATAGAGCTCTTTTTAAATTAACTGATCTGATTTTTAATCTTTATTACCAAAAAATCTTAGATGTCAAATGAAAGACTAAGAGTATGTCAGTGGTTTTTCTGATGGCAATCCTTTCAATTAGGGATAATTATATTCAATCACTCTGATCTTCTGATCTAAGTATACAAAGACTTTCCCTAGACAACACTTTGTGGGTAGGCACTGAAAGAGTCATTATCTCCATTTGGTAGATGAGAAAATAGAGGAAAAGAAGTGAAATGATATGACCACTGACTGGGCAGAAATCCAATTCCAGAACTTCTGATACCCTATCATTAGGACTTTTTTTCATTGAACCACCAAGAAAAACTGATAAATTTATACAACTGGGTTTCTCAAAGAAAATTCATCAAGATTCATTTTTAAATTTAATCTACATGGAAATTAACTATCAATTCCTTGAAATAACTTATTAATAAAGTAATAAAAATCCTAATTTGTGATATATATTGAAATTTTAAATAAAAACACTCAAATTGAAAATTTCACAGATTTAACAATCACGTCCAACCTGGCTTCAGCATACTAATGATGCTTCCCTTCTTTGGTCAACATAATTTCCATCCCATCTTTAACTTTCTCTTCCAGACTCTAAGTATGCCCTGGTTGGCCTTACTTCCCTGTTGTGATAACCAAGAAATGTCCTCAAATTGTAGATGTTTATACAACGATCTTAGTATTATTTTTGCATCAAATGTTGTACTCAAACAAATTCAATTCAATTTGTTTTAATTCAACAAATATATTTTTTATGTCAGGAACTTTACTAAGCAAAGAAGGTATAACATCCATGAATAAAATAGCTGCTATCCTCAGAGAACTGGAATATTTGGGGGGGGGGGTAGCTAATCTCCTTGCAAAGTACTCCTTTATGCTGACCTTATGAAGAAATCCATCAAGGGTTAAGTTCTCAATGGATTAGTTTCCATCGATCAATTATTCAGTAATTCAAGAGTGCTTTGATAAACACATGACAAATAAATATTTATGCAAGATACAAATAACAATCCCTTCACTATTGGAGCTTGTGTTTTACACAAGGTATTCAACATATAGAATACTAATGTATGGTGCTTTAATGATTATGAAGCAGTTTATAAAATCTCATTTTCAGCGAAATAAATATCTCATAACAATCCTTTAAAGTAAGCACTATAATTATCTTCATTCTACAGATAAGGAAACAAAGGCAAATAAAGTAAGCAACTTTCATTAGAATCAAACAGCTAGTAAAGTGTCTGAAGTAATAATTTGAATCAAGCTCTTCCTTGAGTCGAAGGATACCACCCTATCCATAAAGCTATACTCTTTTGAAGATCCATAAGATTTCTGGTTTTTTTTCCCTAAATAAGTGATTTGATTCACCTAAATGTCTATTAGGAAGTATAACAAAAGTAAAAGAGAACCAGAAGTTCTGGTGTCAAATGCTGCTTCTGTAAAATACTAGCTATACGACATAGAAAATAATTTATCCTGTCTATGAAACTCCCTAGGGCAGAGAAAGTACCAACCTGCATCCTCTATGTGTCTATTACCTGTCTAATGTCACATGGTAAAGGCAAGAATCACTGTGCAAATTCAGTTGTCTATACTCTAAAAACCAAAGTATTTTTCATTATGTTGTACTCAATGTATATTTATGCAATCTCAGCCTTTATAAAGCTACACATATTCCAGTTGCATAGCAATGATAGAAATTTCAGTTTTGTCTAGTTTAATACATAAAACTTACTTATAGATCTTCATCCTGGTTTCTTAAATTCCACTACCTCCAACTGCTTGTTAATCATAAGAATTTAAATAGTAATTTAATGTTTTCAAAATGCTTTAAAAATATTTTTCTCATTTTATCTTCACAGCATCTCTGGGAGGTGGATTTTTTTGCATATTTTAAAGATGAGGAAAGTGAGAGGGGCACAAAACTACTAAGTGTTTGTGGTTCATTGGGACCAGGTTTTCCTGACACCATATTCAGCATTCTATCCACTCTGCCACCTAGATACCTTGATCTTATTTTTATTGTTTTCAGGGAACATTTGAATTCCTCCAGAGAAATTTGCCAGGAACATACTACGTCATAATTGATTTGTATATTGTCTGTTCAAACTCCAATTATCATAATTTGGAGGGCTCGATGAAGCAAGGTGAACAGAGAATTGTGTTTGAGTCAACTGGGTTGAAATTCTACCTCTTACTCAAGATTAACTTAATAACAATTGATAAATGATTTGAATCATATAGAACCCAGTTTCCTTATCCTTAAATCCATAACAATAGTGTACCAGCTTAACAAAATTGTTGAAAGAATCAACAGGGAAGGGACAGCTAGGTGGTGCAGTGGATAGAGCACCGGCCCTGGAGTCAGGAGCCCTTGAGTTCAAATCTGGCCTCAGACACTTAATAGTTACCTAGCTGTGTGGCCTTGGGCAAGCCACTTAAACCCACTGTCTTGCACAGAAAAACAAAAACCTAATAAAAAAATCAACAGGGAAAATAAATATTATTTACTATGAATTTTAAAAATCCAAAAAAAATTTGTTGTCATTATTATTTCATTTGAATAGTAGTTCCTTGTCAGCATTTTTTCACATTATTTAAGACTTCTTAAATGTAGAACTCTTAATGATGTATTCTTTTTTTTTAGATTTTTTTTTGCAAGGCAAATGGGGTTAAGTGGCTTGCCCAAGGCCACACAGCTAGGTAACTATTAAGTGTCTGAGACCGGATTTGAACCCAGGTACTCCTGACTCCAAGGCCGGTGCTCTATCCACTACGCCACCTAGCCGCCCCATGATGTATTCTTAATAAGATAGGAAAGATATTATTATCTCTCTTCCTTTTCCCAGCAAAGAAAAACAAGACATTCTAGAACTATCTAATATCACATGTTCTAACTGAAAACCACATCTATTGTTCATCTCATTCCCAAAAGAGAAGATGTCTGAGAGGAATTATACTGCACCAACTGAGTTTCTTTTTATTGGCTTCACGGATCATCTACCACTCCGAATCAGCCTCTTCCTTCTGTTTTTGATCATCTACATTTTGACCTTGTTGGGAAACATTGGTTTAATAGTTCTGGTCAATACTGATTCTAATCTTCAAACTCCTATGTATTATTTTCTCAGTAATCTTTCCTTTCTCGATCTTAGTTATTCTACAGCCATAGCTCCAAAAATGCTAGTGAACTTCTTAGCTTCTAAGAAGAACATTTCCCTGTATGGTTGTGCCCTTCAAATGTACTTTTTTGCATGCTTTGCTGATGCAGAATGTCTCATTCTAGCTGCAATGGCCTTTGACCGCTATGCAGCTATCTGCAATCCTTTGATGTATTCTACACTTATGTCGAGGAAGGTGTGTGTTTGTTTCATTGTCTTAGCTTATTTTAGTGGAAGCATGACTTCTCTGGTTCATGTGTGTCTGACCTTCAGGTTGCCATTCTGCAAATCTCATGTCATCAATCACTTTTTTTGTGACATACCACCACTACTAGCTTTGTCTTGTGCCAATACCTCCCTCAATGAGCTTCTGCTCTTTGCTTTATGTGGCTTCATCCAGACTAGCACTTTTGTGATCATTTTCATTTCTTACCTTTCTATTCTCATCACAGTTTTGAACATCAAATCATCTGGAGGGAGAAGTAAGACCTTTTCCACTTGTGCTTCCCACTTAATAGCTGTGGCTTTATTCTATGGGACACTTTTATTCATGTACTTACGTCCCAGCACAAAATACTCCCCAGATACAGATAAAGTAGTATCTGTTTTTTATACTGTGGTCTTCCCCATGTTTAACCCTATTATATATAGTTTGAGAAACAAAGATGTGAAAAATGCACTCAAGAAAATGTTGGACAGAATATCCCCAAACCAATAGTGCCTTCTGATAAGGAATTTCAATATCTTAGAGATGAAAAAGACTCTTGAAAATCTGCGGGTGAAAGAATAACTGTTTAATACTACACTTCATTACACTCACAACAAATTGTCATCTAGTATTAACTTGAAGATTGCTCATCATTCCACTACTATCTGATGAAGTTTATTCTACTTTGAAATGATTTGGAGTATTCTAGAAGATGGTTCAGAAGGAAAGTAAATGAATTATGATGAGGCCAATTTTTTAATTTTTGTTCAGTAGGCATAAAGTTTTCTCCATGTGGCAAGAGCTGATTCAGTCATTCAAAAGAACAAAGATTTAAAAAGCAAGTTCCTTCAAAGTTGTCACAAATCATCTCTTAAAAAGACAATTGATTTTAGCTACTATCATGGTATGGAAAAAAAGTTAGGTGATTAATCTGAGGGACTCCTTGATTAAGGGCTCATTGACTTAAAAAGTGAAAATATATTGTACTACTTACAAAGAAGTAATTCCCGGTAATAGGACTGGTTAGAGGAAAGTAAAACAGATTCCCTTTCTCTGCTGATTTAAAAAACAAAGCAGGGATAGTGATCTGATTCAAATTTTTCCTTTGACACATGCTCATTATGTAAATCTAGTCAGTTTACTTACTTTAACATGCCTTATGGAAGACCCAAGACTGAGTTGCACAGAATGATCTAACTGAACAGAAGGAATTATAGTTAGTTAGATATTCTCTACAGAAATGAAATCATAGTTCCATTACATAATCTTTCTGAACAAACATAGGAGTTATGAGCAAGGACACAAATCTGCCTATTCTGTGAAAAGTCTATTAATAAGAAACAGATTGACATAACTATTTGTTTAAATGAATCTTTTCACTATTTGACTGGCTGTTCATTATTCCTTATTTTTGAAGAGCACCGATGTCATTATCAGAGGGTGATATTTTGACTTGAATGGGAATTAGATTTAAGTGAACCTCACTCTATCATGCTGAGTAGTTGAAATCCAATTGAAAGACAAAGGGCAGGAAGACAGGTGATGACCCAGGATGCATCTTTGGTGTCTAACCAAGTTCTAACTTCTCCACAGCACCCAATTCAGCTGCCTTCATTGCCATGGAAACAAATTGTTCTTATTTACCAGTTTTACTGGGGGGACATTTTTGCATATTTGCAGTAAACAGCCTCCTATCTTACCAATAGATTTGAGGCCTGTTAGTTTCCCTCAACGTGATTTACTCTATCTGTCAAGATTTGGGTGGCATTTAGAACAATATTGTAGAACATTTGGGGGTATGTAGTATAATAAAAGCTGCCCAGTTTTCCTGAGGTATGAATGCTTCACATGCTACAGCTTCAAGAAGACACAGGTAAGAGTTGGGCAACAAATGGATAGCAAATGTGTATGAGTAGCTCTGAAAAGGGCTCCACACTGGGGCAACTAGATGGTGCAGAGCACTGGCCCTGGAATCAGGAGGACTCGAGTTCAAATCTGCCCTCAGACACTTAATATTTGACTAACTGTGTGACCTTGGGAGAGTCACTTAACCCTATTGCCTTGCCAAAAAAAATGGATATAGAAGGGCTCAACAAGCTCTCATATTACATATTCTAGTCCTCCTAAACAACAAATACTACTGTCTTCAAGTTTACAGACTCCAGAAATCCTAATGGCCAATGGTTACAGGGGAAATCTTCCTAAAATTGGAATAATTGTTTTATTACTTGGAAATTTCAAAAGACATGAATTAATGCAGAGATTAAACAGTCTTCTTGGCCATGATGCAGACTAAATGATCAAAAGTGAGATTTTTTTTTTATTTCCATACTTTGTTATTTTGCTATTTAGTGGATTCTAGGTTCTCTTGATAATATCACAATTGATTTTAATATGTGTTTTCATAAGACAATATACAAAAATCAAAGTAAATATAAAATGACTATCCTTAGTCTGATCTAGAACTGCATCTTATCTATAATTTATTTTTTTCATGGCCGATTGTCTTTCATGACAACACCTGATTCCTCCCTTTTCCTTAACCCACCCCCCAAAAAAGGCTGAGAAAAATGAAACCACTTAAATATTTTTAATGATGCAAATGTTGATTTTTTTCCAAAATTCATGTAATCTAGAATTAACAAGTATCAAGGTTATCAAAGTCAAATAGCACCAAGCTCCTGTCTTCATACAGCTTAAAGCATTGTGGAACATTACATAAATATTGGAAATTTTACCCAAAAAATGTAAAGAAAAGCTTGCTCATCAAATCCAGAGCTAAACAGGAAAAGACAAATAGGATGGGCAAATTTCAAAAAAATAAAAAATATAAAGCTATTTTTAAGAACTATGAGTTCCAGATAGTAACAAAGACTTATCTGATTCTGTTGCTTTCTTATAAAATAATATACAATAAGCAAATGTTGTTAAATGTCATAAAGATGTTGATTGCAATAGTGCATGAATGAATGAAAAATGAGGGGATTAGAGAGAATCCTGCTGTGTGTAAATACATTGCAACCTATAGCCAATAACAAACTTCTAAGAAGAAATGAAAGTAGTTTATATCAAAAAATAAATATGATAGGAGGACATAGATTGGTCATGAAGACAAAGGACAGCAAAGTGTTTTAGTAGTATTACTATGATCTTAAGATAAAAGACAGACATTTTCTATCACAGGGGATCTGTGAATCTAGTGATGGTGAATAGTGAACAGTGAATCTAGTGATGGTGATACTTCATACAATGGGGATAAAATGGTAGGGTAGAGGAGAGGAAGGTAGGATAGAGCAGCAGAATAGAAAGATGAAAGGAAAAAAGTAAAAGAAAAATATTAAAAAAAGGAAGGAAAACAAGAAAGCAAATTAAGGAAATCAGAGAGAATGAGGGGAAAAAGGACAGAGGCAAGAAAATTATGCAAGGAGATAAGGGGAAAGAGATAATAATAAAGATATAAATCAAATAAAGAAAATAAACACACACGCTCATTAAACATGTACTATGTTCCAAGCACTGGTATCACAAAGATAATCCCTTTTCTCAAAAACATTTTTAAAAGGGAAATTGAAAATTATCATGATAGGTAGGGACATACTTTATAAAGAACTCATAGTTTAAAAAGGAGAGTTTCTTTATATTTTATCCTAAAGGGAAAATAACAGGAACCACTAGATTTGATTGATTAAAGGACTAACATGTTCAGACTTACTTTAGAAAAAAAATTCCAATTTTGTGAAAGCAGAATTGGATTAGAGAAGGACGTGTAAAGGAAAACCAATTAAAAGTAAAAGTTAGAGGTGATAAAGGCCTGAATGAAGGTGGACTTTGTAAGAGAATTAGGCAATTGATTTAATTGATGTAGTGGAAATAAAGATACTTTTCAGTATTGTCCAGATATTCAAAATCAATCAACCGATCAATTCACAAACAAATTTGAGTCATATAAAGTGAAATAAGTAGCAAAATAATAAAATTTCATAAATATAGAGACAAAGAAGGTTTCTGATCTAATCCATTTTTCAGGTAGGATCCCCTCTATAAAATCATAATAGACAACTCACTCTCCAATCTATATTTGAAGACATCTAGTCATTGGAATCCACATATATAGAAACAAATAGTCTCTTTCTATACCTTAAAAGCTCTATATAAAATCTTGCTGTTATGACTCTGTAAGGATAATTGTGTATTGATGATATTATCTCCAATTAAAATAAATTACCTTTGTCATTTCTACTTTGTGGACATGTTGGAGACCTATGTGTGGAGGATATATAAAATGAGTCAACTAGTAGGTAATGGGAGATTTGAGTGGGAGGAAGAGAAGTTGAAATCTTTGGACCAAAACTCTGTTAAGGAAAACCACAGGAAAGGGGGAAAGAGTCTTGGTCTGCAGGACGAAAGTTTTATAATTTTGAGAATATAGAAGATGGAGACTTTTTATCCATTACCCAACACTGCAAAAATAGTGATCCAATAGTGTCTGCATTCGAAGCAAAGTACAAATCAGAAACACTGAAAAAAAGCAGTATTTGGGATTTTATAAGGAGTCCAGTAGAAATGGTACATGTATGTCTCAGGGAACTTTCATGAGTAATCCATGAAAGGCAGAAAATACCTTCCAGAACTGACAATGATCACTCATTTATTATTTGACACATGAGCTCTCTAAAAATTAAATATATATTCTCCTGGATTCTGGATTTAATTAAAGATTAAGTTCTAAAGCTGGTGTGACTAATTAATATTAATTGATTTTCATAGTGGGAATACATTGATGTAGGCTTGTGAGCTATCACATAGGAAAGACTAATCCCTTAGAAATGTCCCTAGAATACTGAGAATATACAGAAATGTCTAATAAGAACTGATTTGACAATAAGAAAGGGAATTGGAGAGAGTGAATTTAGTCTAAATATTTTAAATAATTTTATTAGTTTTCCATTTACAGGTAAAGATGGTTTTCCAAATTCATTCTTTCACGAGCTTTTGAGTTCCACATTTTTCTACCTCCCTTTCCTCCTCCCATTTACCCATGGCAGCAAGCCATTTTATATAGGTTGCACTGATACAATCATGCTTAGTATATTCGCTATTATTCAGGTTGTAAAATAGGAATTAGAATGATGGGAGGAAAATGAGAAAAAAGAAGAAACATAAAAGAAATTTAGAAAAGTGAACATAGTATGCTCTTGTCTCCATTTAAACTCCATTGTTTGGTTTTTTTTTTTGATCAATTTCCATTTTTGTCATTTTAGTCAATCTGGTAAATGTAAGGCAATACCTTAGGGTTTTTTTTTATTTTGGATTTCTCTAATTACTAATGATTTGAAGTATTTTTACACATAACTATAGCTAGCTTTAGTTTCTTTATCTGAAAAATTACCTGACCCTATCCTTTGATCATTTGTCAATTGAGTTATGACTTAATTTTATTGACTAAAAATTATTAAATTCAATTCACTTATTTTATATATTTTTGAAATGAATTCTTTATAAGCAACATTACCTATGAAGTTGTTTCCACGTTTTCTCTATTCCTTCTAATCTTGGTTGCATAGATTTTGTTTGTGCAAAATTTTTTTTTTCTTTCCACTCCATTTTTTCTCCTATTTTTACTTTTCTTTCTCCTTTCCTGTTATCTACCCTCATCAATGTTTTGCTTCTGACTGCTGCCTGTCTCATACTGTCTTTTCCCCTTTTCCCTGCTACTTAACTGTAGGGTAGGAAACATTTCTAAACTCAATTGGGAATAACTACATATATTTCCTTCTTTGAGTCAAATCAGTTGAAAGTAAGATCTGCTCAGAATTTATACTCTCGTTTTCTCCCTCTACTATGCCCTTTGCATCTCTTCATATGATGTTAATTATCCTCTACTCCTCTGTATTTTCATCCCTGAATAAACCTTTTTATCATGTCTTAATTACTTTATAACTGAATGTGGCCCACCCTCTGTCAAAGTAAACTTTTTAACTATCCTGAGAGAGAAGTAAAATTCTTTAGAGCCATAAGCATTTTCACCATAATGATCAATTTGTACCCATACCCTCTCTCCAAGTATTCTCCTCCAATAGAAATACAACCCTTTTTTGCTAAAGTGCTATCACATCATAATCAATTTATACCAATACCTTCTGTTCGAGTATCCTCCCTCCCACTGTCCCAATAGAAATACAACTTTCATGAGCTGAAGTAAATCATCACATCATGATCAATTGATACCTATATCCTTGGTCTAAATAAGTTCCTTTCAATTGTCCTGAGAAAAATACTTTTCTCCAGAGTTGCAAGTAATGTCTTCCCTTTCAGTATTTATCATTGATTGGCCTTGGAGTCAGAAGGACTGGAGTACAAATCTAGCCTAAATTTTTAACACTTACTATGTGACCTTGGACAAGAAACTTAAGCCTGATTACCTCACATCCAGGACCATCTCCAGTTATCCTGATTCATATCTGGTCACTGGACCCAGATGGTTCTGGAAGAGAAAGTGAGGCTGGTTACTTAGCACAGCACCCTTTCACTCAAATCCAATTCATGTGTTTGTCATGGTATCACCTCCCTGATGGCAAGGTCTTCTTTGAGAGTGAAGGACAAACATCATCATCGTCATCATCATCATCATCATCATAATCATCATGACTAATGTTTTTTTTCTTAACTTTAATAGGTAATAATTTTTTTCTTTTCATTTACCTTTTTTTTGTTCATCTCTTGAGTCTTGTATTACAAAATCAAATTTTCTATTTAGTCTTTTTTTATCATGTAAGTATTTTATCAGGTAAGTCCTCTATTTCATTGAAAATCCATCTTTTCATTTTCTGAAAGAATATGTTGAATTTTGTAGGGTAATTGATTTTTAGTTGTAATTAAATGTCCTTGGTCTTGCAGAATATCATATTCCAGTCCCCCCAATCCTTTAATATTGAAACTAGTAAGTCCTGTGGAATCCTAACTCAGGATCTCTGGTATATTTAAATTGCTTCTTTTTGGCAACTTGCATGAGTTGCTCTTTTAGCTGAAGATTGTGAAATTTGATTACAATATTCCTTGGAGTTTTTATTTTGGGATTGCTTTCTAGGGAAGATCTATGGATTCTTTCAAGGACTATTTCATCTTTTTCTTCTAGGTTATTAGGGCATGTTTTCCATGATAATTTCTTGTAGGTTCTTTTTCTGATTGTGGCAGTCAGGTAGACAAATAATTCATGAATTATTTCTCCTATTTTGCATGTGAATCATTTTTCCTATGAGAAGCTTTATGTTTCATTCTATTTTTTCAGCACTTTGGTTTTTTAATAGAATCTTAATGTTTCATAGAGTCATTATGTTCCATTTGTTCAATTCTGCCTTTTAAGGTTTTAATTTCTTCAGTTGGCTTTTGAGTTTGAGTGGGCTTTTGAGTGGGATAACTTTAATTTTAGGTCAGTTTTTTCCTTTCCCAGTTGGTTAATTTTACTTTTTGATCTGTCAATTTCTTTTTCCAGTTGGTCATTTTTACTTTTAAAGAAGCTGAGTTCTTTTTTCCACTTGCCCAATTTTACTTTCAAAGATTTTGTTTTCTTCAGTCACTTCTTCATAATTCTTCTGCATGGTCTAATTTATTTTGTCAATTTTTCTTCTTCCTTATATTTGGATTTTTAATATCATTTTTCAACTTGTCTAAGAGGTTTTTTTGGTATTTGAGACCAATTCATAAATCTCTTTGAGGTTTCACCTATAGGCATTTTGTCACTGCTCTCTTCTTCTGAGATGGCAATTTTGTCATCCCTATCATAATAACAGCTAACTATAGCTATCAATTTCTTTTTGTTATTTTTACTCATTTTGACAGATGAGCTCTGCTTCTGGAGCAGAAGGAGCATGGTCCCAAGCTTTTTGTGCTGGGAGCTCCTGATCTGATCTCTGGCTTTCTTCACTTGTGTCTCAAGGTGCTCATTGTTTGTTCCAGTTCCAACCCAGTCCTATTTGTTACTCCATCTTTCCTGGGCTTGATCTTTGCCTTCTGAGCTAATGTTGGGATCCTCACAACTAGTCTCCTGTGCTGCTGGCCTGTTGAGCTGGGATCTGATCTGTACTGTGGATAAGAGCCTCCCTTTAGGTTCCCAGGTCTGTTGTCTATGCTTGGCTACACTCCTCTTTTACCCATGAGAAACAGAATTTTTCTGAAGTTCCTCCATGATATCTTGTATCGCTATTTTTTTTTTTGGTTTTGGGTGGTTTTTGGTTCTCTCACTTTAGGGTCTGTAAAAGGCTTCATTTAAACTTGTTTCTGGAAAAACTCTAGGAGCTTCCTAGCTTCATGCTGCCATCTGGCTCTGCTCTGGAAGTAGCCAGGAATTCTTTATCTAGGACATGATGTAAATTTGAAGTCTCACAAACACTTGAACAGGGAAACAAATACATTTTTAATTATTTTTACGAACCACTGATTTAAATATAGTCTTTCCTTCTAAAATAAATGTGAGTAATAACTTTTTGAGTTGGATGCCCCAAAACTTTAACTGGACCACCATGAAAGACTTGACAAATCTTAAGAATCATTATTCTATTTGCTGTGCTTCATAGAGATGAACTTATGTTTCTTGAAGGTTGGAGGGAACAGCATCAGCAACACTATCTTCAAGAACTTTAAACCTAAGATGGTAAAGGAATTAGGCAACTAGTCAGCAATGTGGTATCCAAGGCATATTATAACTAAATTTCACAATCCTCAGCTAAAAGAGTAAATACTATAAGTTGCCAAAAAGAAACGATTTAAATAACATAACAGAGAGCCAGACTCAGGATTATACAGGATTTACAAGTTTCAATATTAAAGGATTTGAGGGACCAGAAAAAGAAATAAATTACAACAACTGAAAAAACCTACAGGAAATTTCTGTGCTGGCACTAGATGGAGAACAGAATGGAAACTTCATTCCTTATTCACAATTCTGGATCAAAGTTCCAGGTCAAAGAAGAATACTTAAAATATCACGGTAACAGTAGCAAAGAGGAATGATATTTATTCCAGTCACAAAAGAGCAGGGGCTATGAAAAGCAGTTATGCTATAAAGGAACAGATGACTTGCAGCAAAGGATTAGGAGCAAAGGGTCCCTAACTACATACTATTGGTTGTTGCCAAAAGAAACAGAGGACCCAAGTAGCCTTTGCAGGAAAATTTCATCTTGCTGAAAGTCACAATAAACGATGAAGTAATAACAATACTTATGTACCCAATATATGCACCAAATGTCATAGTATCAATATTTGAAAGAAAAATTATAAATAGAAATAGACTGTAAAATTAAGCTAATAGAAAGTTTTAGTGATGCATCTCATAAATATAATCATAAAATAAATAAGAAGGGGCAGCTAGGTGGCATAGTGGATAAAGCACCGGCCTTGGAGTCAGGAGTAACTGGGTTCAAATCCAGTCTCAGACACTTAATAATTACCTAGCTGTGTGGCCTTGGGCAATCCACTTAACCCCATTTGCCTTGCAAGAACCTAAAAAACAAAAAACAAAAAGCAAAAAATAAATAAATAAATAAATAAATAATGAACGAATGGATAAATAAATAAATGAATGAATGAATGAATAAATAAATAAATACATAAACAAACCAAGAAATAAGTTAAGGAGATGAATAGCATTTTAGGAAACATAAATAAAAATAAATGCTAAAATATAAATCTTTAGAGAAAATGAAATGGAAATAGAAAGTTGTATATCTTTTCTGACCTATACGTGTTATCTTCACAAAAAGAAAGCAAAGCAAAACGAAAACTAACTGTGTATTTTGAACAGGAATGCTCAAGGATAAAGGAAAATAGAAATATAGGATGCATCTTTTATCAGATAACAGCAGAATAAATATTAAATTCCATAAAGGGTCATGGAAGCAGAGATTAATTCTTAATTAAGAGTTATAGAATCTAATCCTTTATAATGAGTGAATCAAAGAAAAAAAAAAACTATTGATATTCTTAGACATAATGACACCAAGGTGGAAACATCAAAATGTATAGCATATAGATAAAACAGTACTTAGGGGAAAATTTTATATCTCCAAATGATTACATCAAAAAATTGAGAAAAAGAATGGATTATTTTATGGGAAAGACCCCATACAAAAGAATAAGGTCTCCCACTGCATCCAGACCATCATCATAAGTCCTGTTTCCTATTAGATCAGGACAGGGTCAGAAGATGATTCTTCAAGAGGCAGTGAGAAAGATGCCTTTCCATAACACTTCCTCAATATAGTCAATGTAATGTTCAAGTCATACCATCATATATAAGACGACAGGGTCTTCTTTGATAATGAAGGACAACAATCAATCCATGGGTAAGCAATGGATAAAATTAGGAAAAGAGCAAATTAAAAAAGCCCCAATTTAACACCAAAGTGTCAAAATCCTGAAAAAAAGGTGAGATTAAAAACAATATTAAATATTTAGGCAGTTTGGTTGACTTGTTTTCTTTTTTGATTTGTGAGGCAATAAGTTTAAGAGACTTACTCAAGAAAACACAGCTAGTATCAAATGTTTGAGGCTAGATTTGAACTCAGGCCCTCCTAACTCCAAGGTCACCATGGTGCCATTTAACTCCTCTTTGGTTTTCTTTTTTTTTATAAGAAGCAAAATATGTTCACTCTCAAAAAAAAGGAAAAGGATTAATATATCAACAAAGAAGATGAATTTGTAACATACAGTAGATTTTTTTACAAAATCATATGCCAGAAAATACAGTCTAAGTGATGATTATTTTTAAAAATAAAAACTGACCAAATTAACAGAAAAGTAAATGTGATACTTAAATTAATCCTATTATAGAAAATGATGCTGAAATAAGTCATAAAGTCATAAATGAGGTCCCTAAAAAATAAAAAGAATTGCTCAGGTAAAGATTAAGATCTGTATATTCTACCAGATATTTAAGGATGTTAGAGGACTAATTAAAGACAACATTATTTAAACAATTTATATATATATATATATATGTATATATATATATGTATATACATATATATGTATATACATATATAATGTAATATAAATGATTATATATTTATGTAGGTGTCAAACCAAATTTCTTTTATGACATAAATATACTTTTGATACCTAAATAAAGAAAAGCAAAAACAGAAAAAAGAAAATTGCAGGCAAATTTTCATAATGAATATTAATGAACAAATTGAATAAAACAAAAATAAATAATATTACAAAAATATAACTCAGGAATCATACAGTATGACAAGTTTGAATACCAGAAATGCAGGGAAAAATTATCAGCATAATCAACTATATCAATATGCTTAATTTATACCAAGATTGTTTTCCAGTTTTCCAAACAATTTTTTTTACCAAAAAATGAATTCTTATTCAACAAAATTAAGTCTTTTTGCTTGTTTAAAACAGTTCTTGGGGGACAGGAAAGAGACTGAAGGAGGGAGGGGAGTGAATGGGGTAAATCTCATTACACTAACAGGTACAAAAAAACCTATGGTAATAGAGGGGAAGAAGGGAGCAGAGCAGAAAGTCCTGAATCTTCTCATCAGACTTGGCTTAAAGTCAACCTACATATACTCAGTTAACTTATAAAACATCTAACCTTTCAAGTATTAAAAGGGGAGGGGGGCAGAGAAAGGGAAGGGGAGTGGGGGGAAAGGGGGAAATAACAAAAGGAAGGGAGGGGAAAAGGGAAAAAGGGAAAGGGGAAAGAAAGGGGAGGGTGTGATATAGGAGGGCAAACACAATGAAGGGGGTGGTATTCAGAAAAAAAAATACTTGGGAATATAGATAAAGGGGGGAGAAAGGAGGAAAAACAAAAAATGAAGGGAAGATAGCATGGAGGGCAATAAAGAATTAGTAATCATATCCTTGAATGTGAATGGGATGAACTCTGCCTTAAAATATAAGCAAATAGCAGAGTGGATTAAAAACCAGAATTCTACAATGTGCTGCTTACAAGAAACTCATTTGAAGCAGAGAGATACATATAGAGTAAAGGTAAAAGGTTGGAGCAAAAAATATTTTGCTTCAGCTGAAGTAAAAAAAAGTAGGGGTAGCAATCCTTATTTCAGACAAAGCAGCAACAAAAATAGATAGCGTTAAAAGAGATAAGGAAGGAAACTTTATCCTCCTAAAAGGTACCATAGACAATAAAGTCATTTCAATACTGAATATATATGCACCCAGTGGGACAGCACCCAAATTCTTAGAGGAGAAGCTGAAAGAACTACAGGAAGACATAGGCCGCAAAACTCCACTAGTGGGAGACCTCAACCTCCCACTATCAGATCTAGATAAATAGTATCATAAAATAAACAAGAAAGAAATTAAGGAGGTAAATAGATTGTTAGAAAAATTAGATATGGTAGACTTATGGAGGAAACTGAATGGGGATAGAAAAGAATATACCTTTTTCTCTGCAGTACATTGAACTTATTCAAAAATTGACCATGTACTAGGACATAAAAACCTAATGATCAACTGCAGAAAGGCAGAAATAGTGAATACATTTTTCTCACATCACAATGCAAAAAAGTCATATGCAATACTGGGCCAAGGAGATATAGACCCAGAAAAAATTGGAAACTGAATAACCTCATTTTAAAAAAATGAGTGGACCAAAAAACAAATTAGAGAAAGAATTAACAATTTTATCCTAGATAATGATAATAATGAAAAAACATACCAAAACCTATGGGATCCATTCAAAGTGACTCTCAGGGGATATATTATAGCTCTAAATGCTTACATGAATAAATTGGAGAAAGAGGAAATCAATGAACTAAACATGCAACTAAAAAAAATTAGAGAAAGAACAAATCAAAAATCCCCAATTAAAGAATAAATTAGAAATTCTAAAAACTAAAGGAGAAATTAATAAAATCAAAAGCAAAAATACTATTGAATTAATAAATAAAACCAAAAGTTGGTATTATGAAAAAAACAATAAAATTGATAAACCTCTGTTCAATTTGATTAAAAAAAAGAAAACCAAACTGCTAGTATCATAAATGAAAAAGGTGAACTCACCACCAATGAGGAGGAAATTGAAGTAATAATTCGAAATTATTTTGCCCAACTCTATGCCAATAAATTTGATATTCTAAGTGAAATGAATGAATATTTACAAAAATATAGGTTGCCCAGGTTAAATGAAGAAGAGATTAAATACCTAAACAACCCTATCTCAGAAAAAGAAATTCAACAAGCCATTATTGAACTCCCTAAAAAAAAATTTCCAGGACCTGATGGATTCACAAGTGAACTCTACCAAACATTTAAGGAACAATTGGTTTGAATCCTATATAAACTCTTTGGAAAAATAGGGAAAGATGGAACTCTGCCTCTTTCTATTAAACCAATATGGTACTGTTACCTAAACCAGGAAGAGTTAAAACAGAGAAAGAAAAGTATAGACCTATTTCCCTGATGAACATAGATGCAAAAATCCTAAATGAAATCTTAGCTAAACGATTACAAGTCATCACTAGGATAATACATTATGATCAAGTAGGATTTATTCCAGGAATGCAGGATTGGTTAAATATTAGGAAAACTGTTAGTATACTCAATTATATCAACAACAATCCCATCAAAAATCATATCAATAGCTGCTGAGAAAGCTTTTGACAAAATGCAGCATCCATTCGTATTAAAAACACTAGAGAGTGTAGGAATAAATGGACTGTTGCTTAAAATAATTAGCAGTATCTATCTGAAACCATCAACAAGCATTATACTCAATGGGGAGAGGCTAGAGGCATTCCCAATAAGATCAGGGGTGAAACAAGGGCGCCCATTATCAACACCACTATTCAATATTGTATTAGAAATGTTAGCATCAGCAATTAGAGAAGAAAAAGAAATTGAAGGAATTAGAATTGGGAAGGAAGAGACAAAACTCTCACACTTTGCAGATGACACGATGGTCTACCTAGAGTATCCCAAGAAATCATCCAAAAAGTTACTGGAAACAATTAGCAATTTTAGCAAAGTTGCAGGTTATAAAATAAACCCTCATAAATCCTCAACTTTTCTTTATATGTCTAGCATGATAGAGAAGGAAGAGCTAGAAAGAGAAATCCCATTCAAAGTAATCTCAGACAATATAAAATACTTGGGAGTCTATTTGCCAAGAAGACTCAGAATCTTTTTGAAAACAATTATAAAACACTGCTCACACAAATTAAATCAGATTTAAATAAATGGTCAAATAGCAACTGCTCGTGGATAGGTAGAGCTAATATAATAAAAATGAAAATTCTACCAAAACTAAACTATCTGTTTAGTGCCCTACCAATCAAAATTCCAAAAAAAATTACTTTAATAAGTTAAAATAAATTGTAAGTAAACTCATATGGAGAAATAAAAAGTCAAGAATTGCCAGGAGCTTAATGAGAAAAAGTGTAAAAGAAGGTGGGCTTAGTCCTACCTGATCTAAAATTATATTATAAAACATCAGTCATCGAAACTGTTTGGTATTGGCTAAGAAACAGAGTGGTGGACCAGTGGAATAGACTAGGTGCAAAAGCAGGAGACGATTATAGTAATCTGCTGTTTGATAAACCCAAAGAGTCCGGCCATTGGGATCAAAACTCCCTCTTTGGTAAAAACTGCTGGGATAATTGGAGGTTAGTATGGAAGAAACTTAGATTAGACCAACACCTCACACCCTTTACCAAGATAAGATCCAAATGGTTACAGGATTTAGACCTTAAAAAATACTATAAGCAAATTAGAAGATCAAGGACTAGTCTACCTGTCAGATCTATGGAAAGGGGAGCAGTTTATGACTAAGGAAGAGTTGGACAACATCACCAGAAACCAACTAGATGATTTCAGTGATTTCAATTGCATTAAATTAAAAAGCTTTTGCCCAGATAAAACCACTGTAACCAAAAGAAATGTAGTAAATTGGGAAACAATCTTTAAAACTAATGATTCTGACAAAGGACTCATTTCTAAAATAAACAGAGAACTGAGTCATATTTTTTAAAACAAAAAGCCATTCCCCAATTGACAAATGGTCAAAAGATATGCAAAGACAATTTAAAGAGGAGATCAAAGAAATCCATAGCCATATGAAAATGCCCTAAATCATTAATTATTAGAGAAATGCAAATTAAAGCTTCTCTGAGGTACCACCTCACACTGCTATGATTGGGCAATATGACCAGGAAGGATAATTATCATTGTTGGAAGGCTTGTGGGAAATCTGGGGTGCTGTTACACTGTTGGTGGAGCTTTGAACTCATCCAACCTTTCTGGAGAGCTATTTGGAACTATGCCCAAAGGGCAACAAAAATGTGCAAACCCTTTGACCCAGCAATACTACTACTGGGTCTATATCCTGAAGAGATGATGAAAAAGGGTAAAAACATTACTTATACAAAAATATTTATAGCAGCCCTGTTTGTGGTGGCAAAGAATTGGAAATCAAGTAAATGTCAATCAATTGGGGACTGGCTTAGCAAACTGTGGTATATGTATGTCATGGAACACTATTGTTCTATTAGAAAACAGGAGGGATGGGAATTCAGGGAAGCCTGGAGGGATTTGCATGAACTGATGCTGAGTGAGATGAGCAGAACCAGAAAAACACCCTAACAGCAACATGGGAGTGATTTTCAACCTTGAAGGACTCTTTCATTCCATCAGTGCAACAATCAGGAACAATTTTGGGCTGTCTGCAAAGGAGAGTGCCATCTGTATCCAGATAAGGAGCGGTGGAGTTTGAACAAAGTGCAAGGACTATTCCCTTTAATTTAGAAAAAAACCAGATATCTTATTGTCTGATCTTGTCACCTCTTAGACTTCTCTTCTCTTCTTAAGGATATGATTTCTCTCTCATCACACCCAATTTGGATTAAGGTACAACATGGAAACAAAGTAAAGACTGACAGAGTTCTTTCTGTAGGGGGGTGGGGTGAGGGAAGCAAGATGGAGGGAAATTGTAAAAGTCAAATAATATCTTTAATAAAACTTAATTAAAAAATAAAAATAAATAAAACAGAGTTGTTTCAGTCATTTACTGAAATAAATTGTATATCTACTGTATTTGACTGATCTTCCCTTATATTTCTTAGCCAGTATCATTTAGTTTTGATACTTATTCTTATATTATAGTTTAAAGTTTGGTAGTGCCAGGTCTTCCTTTATAGTCTTTCATTATTGCTTTTCAAATTTTTTTTTTAGTCTTTCAATTGAATTTTATTGTTATTTTAATTCAATAAAATACTTTTTTTGGTAATTTACTTGGACTGTCATTGAATATAGAAGTTTAAAATTGTCATTTTATTATATTGGCCTTGTCTACCCATAACTGATATGTCTTGATCTATTGAACTTCAATTTTGATACTATAAAATGTTGTTTCAATCACTTTGTTAATAGAGTTCCTGGGTTAGTTATGGAAACTGTTTTGGAAACAGTATTTTATACTGTTTGAAATTATTTTAAATTGGTTATCTCTTACTATATATCCTAGCAGATTTCTATGGTGATATATATAGTTATGCTCCATGATTTATTTTAAATCCTGCTACCTTACAAAAATTATCATTTCACTTATTGTTTTTTGGAATCTTTTGAACTTTTCAAGTATATTATGATATTTTCTGCATAAGGAGTTAGTTTTTTATCTCATTCCCTATCCTGATTCTTTCTATTTCTTTATCTCATTGTTATTACTAGAATTTCCAATGCAATATTGAATAATATTTATGAATGTGGGCATCCTTTTTCATATATAATCTGACTGGGTAATTCTAGTATATAGCATAGCAAATAATAATTGTTGATGGTTTTAAGCAAAGTTTTTTTTTTAGTTTTTTATCATTTTAAGGAAAAATCCATTTAAACCTGATCTTCCAAGTGTTTTTAAAAGAAATAAATGCTGTAATATTTCAAAAATATTTCCTCTACATTTATTGATATAACCATATGCATTTTGTTAATTTTATTATTGATTAATTCAGTAATGTGAACAGAATAGCTTTCCTTATGTTATGCTGTTTTTCTCTTTAACAAAGGACATTTGTATATTTATAACATCATTTGCAGAACATACAAAATCATCAACTTAAAAATTAGCCTACTATATTTGATCATATGTATAATTTATTTGTTCACCCCTAAAAAGCTACTAGATTTATTGAGAGATAGATAGATTTTTCTTGTTTAACTGTGTCTGGCTCATTGGGTCCCCAATAGGTTAACTCCCACTCTCATAGGTTATTGGTTGTCCTTCATTCTTAAAGAAGACTATGACATCAGCAAAGTTTTGTAATATCTAGCAATGGAATTTAATTTAAGTTAGGATCTCACTCTTCAAGAGACTTCTGTTCTGTGGCAATATATGGGTGGGGATGAATAGAGATGGTCCAGATGCACTGCAAGAACTTGTCCTTTTAAAATCAAGTTTTTTCCCAGGTCTCAGTTTGACTGAGGCAACACCCATTTCCTGCACAAACCCTCTACTCCCTTGAAGCCTGTTTCTTCACTATGTCCTGGAAAAAGAAACCCATATTACAAGGCCCTTTTGCTTTTATTCATGTTGGTTTTTCCCTTCTCCAGTACCATACTGGCATTCTTTATACCCATGATTACTCCCCTTCCAGTTATAGAAACTAGGGATGACTGAAATTGAATTTCATATAAACTATGCAAGGCAAAATTTGATTTTAGGGTTTTTCAAAATGGCTCTGATGGAATTTGCTCTTCTCATTCCCAAAGTATCTCATTTTGAAGTTGAAAGTTGTCTGCATTGTACTGTACTCTACTATCGCCTGCGATAACTCTGCATGGATCTGAACATTGACAACAGTCAGGTCAGATAGAAATATTAACACATAAGGCCATGAAACAAACTCTATTGCTTTATTCTTGGATACTAAGATTTTTTATAACAAAAACTTATCTCAGAAATGGCAGGTTAAAAGAAACCCTGCTGCTTAACTTCCCGAATTAAATTTATAATACTTATCCTTAGAAGTCTGCAAACACCTCTTGGTACCACAGAGAATGCCTGAGGTCAGAGTTTACTGGTGAGCCAACAAATCCATTTAATGAGCAGAACACATGCTCTTGAACATGGATGTCCTGATCTATTTAACTTTAATTTTAGTTGTATAGAAAGTTATTTCAATCACTTTGTTAATATTGTTCTCTGGTGGCAAAGGTCAAAAAAAATGTGTAAATCACTCTTAAGAGCTGGCCCTCGACACTCTACATTCCTGCAATGCACTAACCACATTCTAAAATGTGTTAAATTTAATTGGGCAAACAGCATATCATGCTAACTACTCAAATCATAATCTAGGCTATGTTCATGAATAGGATAGTGACAGTCCATTGATAGTCTCATTTCATCAGACCTCATCTGGAGTAGATGAAAAAAGTTAAAAATGTTGCAATTAAAGAATAATATTTATGATTTTGAGAATGTCAAGTAGATGATCAAGGAGATGTTTACAGGAAAATAGGAAAAGAGAAAAGAAGCCTATACAGAAGGGAGAGGACAAAATGAAGGAAGGAAAGGAGGGATGTGAAGAGAAACTGACAATCTTGAATGACAACATAAATGTCATGAAGTGATATCAAGATTTATTTGAAAATGTAAAGTTTTGCTTTACATACTTTTAATGTTAACTGACATTAAGAAAAAAGCAAAATGATAAATTGAGTAATAAGAATATTTATATAATTCTATTATAGATTACCCATATACATGCCAAAGATTATATTAGCTGTGGCTCTATAAGACTCTCTTCCTAAAGTCAAGGCATATAAATGCTATAGACTCTAAGACTTAATGCTAGCAACTTGTAATGATGGAGCACTTTTTTGGTGCCACTCACTATCTAGATGATGTGGGAGCAACTCTCAATCTCCATATTGTCATTTTATTATCTAAAATATAGTGAGGAAGCAAAACTAAATGAGTTTTCAGAACTTTTCTGACAATTACATAAAATCCAATAAAAAAGTTCAGAGTATATGAATTTAAAAAAAGAACCTTTATTATTTTCAATATTACAAACTGCTACCTGAATGTGATTATTCAATTATATGTAATAGTGTGGTGGTTATTTTAATGTAAAATACAACACATACTGTGAGGGACATAGCATTATTGTGCAGAAGAAGAAACTGAGTCCCAGAGATGTTAAGTAATTTCTTAGATATTTACATAGAGTGCAATTTTCAATTCCAATAGAATTCAGATATATTGACATCTATACCCATCTCCTTTCAATTATACCACATAAATAATTATGTATATATATATATATATATATATATATATATATATAAATACATGCATGCATAGGCATATGGATATACTCTTCTGTAATATTAAGATGGGTATTATGTATTTCATTAAAGAATCACTTTATCATTTCCAAAAGGTTTTCATATTCTTTATCTTATGTCAGTTAATAATAATATCTATATAAGAGAAGTAGTATATTGGTCATCTTAGGTAGTCCTAGCAACAAATTTATGAGATTGGTGCTATTTCCATTTCAGAGACAGGGAATTAAAGACTAATATAAGTTTAGGAATTTGTCCCTCTTCATGTAACAGTTAAGTGCTCGAGATAGAAACTGAATCTTTATCTTACTGAGTCCTAAAACAATAATTCATTCATTCACTGTACCATTGCCCATGTCCAACTAGATAAGAAATTACAATGCTGAGAATTGATGAGAGCTGAGATTGTTCCCACTCCTTTCTACTGTAGCAGACTTCTAATTTGAACATATTAATTTGTTCCTCCTTGTTGCAAAGGGAGGCATTCTTTTCTCTTGTGAAAAAGAGATTCAACTAGCAGCTCTTTAAAGAATACAAATTTCTGTGTTTATTTCTACTCCCAGAAGACCAAAAAGTCATGTTAATGACCCAGTCTGAGAATCAGAATTACGTGGTCTGAGATTCAGAGCTAGGAGCCAGGGAGTGTCCCCATATAATAATCAATCAAACAAAAACAATTTTTATCTAAGCTGAAAAAAAATGAACTTATCCTTTTCTGGATGTTAACTGTCTTAAATGAGGTTAGTATTATTTGGTGGTCATATTATCTTTCTATAACTGCTTAAAGGTTACCCACTGGACATTATCTTCATACTACAGTTCTCAAAAACTCATAGTTATTGATGCGAATTAATTGGGCTTGCAATAATTTTTCTAACCAAATTGATTCAACATGTACAAATTAAGTGTACATGCTGTTTTTTGTTTTTATCCTAAAAATAAAACTCATCGACTGGAACAGTAATATCATTGCCTTAATTCTTTACTTTCAGATTCATTTTTAGAGCAATGGTGAAGGATATGATTCTATGAGTCCATGATCTCATCCTCTATATCAAATTAAATTTGAGACAGATGTGAAATACACTGACTTTATTCCTCTACCTTGTCATTGTCTCTTATTCATATTCTTTTTTGAGACTCTAACCCTGAAATACATTTTCCATTTACTGATCCCACATATTTGCATATACTATCTCTTAAGCCTAAATTAACTGGCTATAAATTTCTTTCTCTTAGAAGCAGTCCCCCTCCCAGGTCAAATTCCAAGGGGCCATTTCTCACACAAAGTATTTTTGGACGCCTCAGATCACTGTATTCTCTTCTTCCTTCAGTCTTACATTTACCAGTGTCTTTTCTATATATTCTAGGCTTTAGTATAATTCATGATCCTTGAGGGCAAGTATTATTGAATTTATTTGTTTCCCCAGTTCATGGGATTGAATGTTTGGTGAATTGAAATCATTTTAATTTCAATCATTGAAGCCAATTGAGTTAAGTCACTGTGAAATGAGAAACATAAAGACTCATCATGTGTTTCCAGTCAGGGAAAAAGCATATTCATTATTCCAAAGATTTAGGATTTTATCTATTGAGTCACAGTCTTTTTTGATGCAGATCAAGTTTGTTCTTAACATTCATTCTTAATTTCCTACAACTTTTGACCAAATAAACAGAAAGGAACAAGAAAAAAAATTTTTAAAGCAAAAAAAATATTTTTTTACATAGAGATATCTGTATTTAAATGGTCAAAACAGCTACATATTTTAAAATAGAATGTTATAATATATAATAAACTAAACAATTAAGTAGTGGAGATAGGTGAAAAAATTTCATGAAAAGATTAAATGAAAAAATAGTATTCATAGAGGACAGATTTTACCACAGAGGTACCATCAGGCATAATTGTTTCTGTATCTGCTTCCCAATCTCACTCTTTCTAGCCCTGTCTCTTTCTCCTTTTCCTCTTTCTTTTCCTCCCTCTTTCTCCTTCTATGTCTTTTCCTCTCTGTCTTTCTCTGTTTCTGCTATTCTTGATCCCTTGTCTCTGTCTTTCTGCTTCTGTCTCTTAATCTGTATGTTTTTCTCTCAAACTTTCTATCTCAGGCTCTCTTTCCCAATTTCTGTTTCTCAATCTGTCTATGCTTATTGTCTCTATCTGTTTCTAAATTTTGAGCCTCCCATGCCAGTATAACAGAGATAAGCAAGATCTTTTTTTTCTTTGCTCAATGAAACTATCATTAACTATCTTTAATTGCCTTGTTTTATATTAAGGTATAGCCACAGATAATATTTTGGCAGAGGTGGCAGAGTACTCTAAACTGTCCCAAATTTTAACCTCTAAACAGAAAAGAAATAGCACATGAGATCCATGCTAAACCCTCTCCCTCCTAGCTTCAGCTCCATCTTATTATACCTTTTCCCTTCTTAAGTTTTATTTAATAGTAACATAAATCTTATCTTCTCGGTAGACTATAATTTCATTTTGGTTTTTTATTGGATCTCAGTTGTCTAATACAATGCTTTACAGATAATTGCTGCTTATTACAAAAAAAACTGCATTTAATTATACATAATTTAGTTCAATCACTGAACTTTATAAATGAGTGAATTAAACAGAAAGACAAAGTACCTAAAATATATACTCAATCAGTTACAGATCTGGGATTAAAAGGACAAATCTCTTTACTTTAATAATGGTTCTTTTCTCTGTTCCAATTCTTTTTCACCCTCAGTAGTAATAAGTAAAACACTTTGCACAGAAAATGGGAGACTGGCTCAGGAGGTATTTAATTTGGGCAGTCACACTAAACAAGAAATAGAGTACAATGTAAACTGCAAAATGAATGAATTAGGCAATCATTAACTGTGGTACAACTTGAACAGTTTGGATATTATGGAATTTCTAAAAAATTATATGTTTTGTCATTACACAAAAGCAGATCATACGTGTTCTATTCCTCAGTAGAATATTTTTGTAAGTTTCAGTGGAAAAAAAATTGCAAAATGATCAGTCCACACTTCTAGCTTATTTAATATAATAGAATGTCTAAAAAAAGAGAATCTTTTAAAATAAGGTTTCCATACTTGAACTGGTCTAATTTCTGAATCTTTAAATTAATTAACTTTGGAGCTTTGGGGAAAACTGTCCTTATTGTTTGGTTATGCTTTGATGAGTCTAAACTGTCTTTTGTTTAAATTGGAATCTAGAATATTTTTTCATTTTTTTCTAGATTATTTGTTTCTAAGACAATGATTTTCACAAAATATTTGTTTTAAATATTTTTAATCATTCATTCAAAATATGCTCAATTTTTTGGAGTTTCAATTTCAGTCTAGACAAAGAGTTTTGAAGTTTATATTTGAAATATTTTTCCCCAGTGGAATTTTGAATGTCCTATATTTTATTTATTTGAAGCAATCTATGTAATTTATTACAAATTTATTTTTAACCCAAAAATATTTCCATTCATTTTCTCATATTCCATATATATTCATAGTCATCTACCTCCTATTTTCCTATATATTTAAGTATGGTAGTAGACATGAAGTCAAATAAAACTTGGGTAGGAATTTTGGCTTTTACATAGTATTTTTACCCTGTTCTCTATGAACTTAAAAATTTTGAATTTATCTTTTATAAAATTAATTTCTTTTGTCATTGTATACACTTTATTCATTTAATGACTTTATTCTGAATAGTGTGTTAGAGATTACATCAGACTACTGGAATAGTTGATCTCTCTCCTGTCTCTCTGTCTCTCTGTTTTTCTATCTCTGTCTTTCTAATTCTCTTTCTCTCTGTATCTCTTACTTTTACACACAAATATACACACACACACACACACACACACAGACACTCACATTCACAGGTTAAAATATTATTTTTTATAAAAAAGGATTGATTTAATTGTCAAGATAGACATGTTTTGAAGTCAAAATAATCAACTAAAAACAAAGTACAAAGAACTGGGGTCATTGTGGTTCAAAGTTTTCTTGTGGATTATTTTTGGATTCCTAACATATGTTATAATCTATGTCTGCTTAATAAAGTGCTCAGGTCAGGTCTTGGGATAAAGCTAAAGATATGATAAATGTTCAGACTGTGAGACTGTGAGTCTCAGCTAAAACCTCCATTATCAGAAAATAAATCCTCTTTTTTTAGGAGAAAAAGAATTATATTGAAGGATAAAGGAGAAGGTAGTTCAGGAACTTTTATTTAATGTCATATTTAGCAAAGCAGTGGTGTAAATTATTTGGCAATAAAGTGTAATTGATGTTGTGTGTGAAAATAGGAATCTGACAGTAGATAAGGGAAAGAACTCTTGATATCAAGGTTTTCATCAAGGACAAGACAATATTGGTCACAAGTATGCTGACAAATACAAAGTGTTTACAATCAACCTGAAAAGACATTTATAATTTTCAATTTCTCCAACCTCAGAAATTTTCATGGAGAATTGAAAGTCAGATTCCATATTTCCATGCATTTTCTTTCTCTTTGCAAGTGGTATGAAACAGAATTTGACTGTGTACCATTGGTGTTAAAGGAATATCCTAAAACCAAATAATAGTGTGATTAAACTGGGGCTTCCTTGGTTCTGTTAAACCAAAAACCACACTAGGAAATATTAAGGGGCTTATAGACATCACACTACAGGAGAATTGCACTATTACCTAACTGGACCTCTCCATGTACATTTTGTGTAAATATATTCATCACAATGAGGGGAAATGTCTATAAAATGCTTGATAAACTTTAGGAGTACCCAAGCACGTTTCAGACATCTCCCTTTTCTTGGTTTTTCTGTTATATCTGACTTTTTGTGACACCATTTGAGCTTTTCTTGGCAAGGATGTGCAATTGGTTTGTCATTTCCTTCTCCAGGTCATTTTGTAGATGAGGAAACCAAGGGAAATAAGCTTAAATGTGTTGTTTACACAGCTAGCAAGTGTCTGAGACTGGCAGTCTCTCTATATTACATCTTAAAATCTATTAACTTTTACTATATGTAAAGTTCAATACTAAGTAAATAAAAATACAAAATCAAAGCCAGAATAGCTTTCCTTTTTTGGGAAGGGGAGTAATGCATGTACATCAGTAAATGAATGAAATTATTTGAATATTCATTATTCTAATTAAAAGTAACTAACAGTCAAAGAAACCTTGACCCAGAGATCTCACTTGAATCTTTTTAGGAGGTATGACAAATATTTCTTTTATATAACAAATATAAAAAAGTCAAATATTCATAACAACATATTTAACATTTGTAAAGGGTTAGGAGTAATATCAATGGACTAATGACTAAAATCTAATGAACACTAATGTCAATAGAATAAAATTAATGATATGTTATATTATTATATATTATGAAATGACAAAACAAATTCTGAAGATCATAGGACTTATTAAATTATATAGAATGAATTAAGATCATGACAGTGAAACTTTAAATAAATGAGTATCACAGAGTTTTTTTTGTTAAAATGTAATAGTTGGGGCGGCTAGATGGTGCAGTGGATAGAGCATCAGCCTTGGAGTCAGGAGTACCTGGGTTCAAATCTGACCTCAGATGCTGAACAGTTACCTAGCTGTGTGGCCTTAGGCAAGCCACTTAACCCCATTTGACTGCAAAAATCTAAAATACAAAAAAATTTAATAGTTAATTATGAGAAATTCGAACTATGCCATTTCTACCAGAAAGCACAGAAATGATTATCATTAAGGGAACCTGAATTACTTTCCAATGAAAAATATCCATACATGTGGTCCAAATGATATTACATATTACTGCTGAATATTTGCCAAGAAAAAACCTGATAGATAGTATTTTTTTCATAAGTCATTGATTTTCATGTCCCGACAGAGGACAAAAAACAAGGAATAAACTCATTTAATAGATTCTACTGGATCTAGACTATTTTTAACAGTCTAAGATAGCATCAACAATTACCAAGACATAACTTTCATTACAAAAAAATTAATTACATATTTGTCCCGGATGCCTATAATTTTTTTAGCTTATGAGATGAAAAATTTTATAAACATAGCAAGAAAATTACATGTGTGGAAATCATATGAAGAAAATATCATCATGCTTATCATATCTGTTCATGAAGGTATGTTGCAAATGCTTTTTGTCAACTTAAAAATTGTTTTTATATCTTAACAATATTCAATTATTTATTCATTTATTCAATGACAGATACAAAGTTATTTTAAATGACTTGTAATATTTGAAAGAACATTAAATATAAGGGAATAATAGCATAACTTCTTGACTTTTTCTAAGATCAGGTGTATGAATAATAACAGCACCATGGTTTATCACATGGTCAATTCTGTCTCAATATAAAAAGTGGAAAAATAGAAAAATTATTATTATCATTAACAAATTGTTATTGTTCTTTCATAGGATAATCTCTACTATTAAAAACAAGATCCCAGAAAAAAATACACTACTACATATTTTGAATTACATTCTGTTAGATTCATAAAAGGATCGTTAACATGGGAATGTTGGAGATGGCAGCAAGGAATCATACTGGTTTTGTAAAAGAATTTTTTCTTGTGGGCCTGACTGAAATCCCAGAACTTCAGGTCCCTCTGTTTTTGCTTTTCTTTTTCATTTATATGATCACTCTGGTAGGGAATTGGGGAATGATCATAATTATCTGGTGTAATGTCCAACTTCACACCCCCATGTACTTCTTCCTCAGCAACCTTTCCTTATGCGATATTTGTTACTCTACCGTCTTTGCTCCCAAGATGTTAGTCAATTTTCTAGTACAGAACAAAATGAGTTCATTTGCTGGTTGTGTTTTCCAAAGTTTCTTTTTTGCTGTGTATGTCACCACTGAGGGCATCCTCCTGTCTATGATGGCATATGACCGTTACATAGCCATTGCCAATCCATTGCTCTATACAGTTATTATGACTCAAAGAATTTGTATTTTGATGGTTCTTGGGTCCTACTTAGGAGGTTTAATTAATTCTTTGACTCATACAATTGGTTTGCTCAGGTTGAATTTCTGTGGTCCCAATGTGGTAAATCATTATTTCTGTGATATCCCCCCTCTTTTGAAGCTCTCTTGTTCTGATGCCCACATCAATGAAATGTTACTTTTAATCTTCTCGGGAGTGATTGCAATGTTTACCTTCATAATTATCATGGTGTCCTACATCCACATCATCGTAGCTATTCTGAGAATCAAATCGGCTGAGGGGAGGCGTAAAGCCTTTTCTACCTGTGCATCCCACTTCACAGCTGTAACTTTATTCTATGGTTCAGTGACTTTCAGTTACATTCAACCAAGTTCTCAGTATTCTATGGAGCAAGAGAAAATATCTGCTGTATTTTATACACTCATAATACCCATGCTAAACCCTTTAATTTATAGCCTGAGAAACCAGGAGGTGAAAGATGCTGCAAAGAGGTCAATCATTGGGAAAAGTATACATAGGTGATTTAGTCCTTAATTTCCCTTTGATAAAATAATATCAATAATGCGGAAAGGTAGAGAAAGTTTTTCTTAGGATTATGTTATTGATATTTTCAGATTTTACAGAACATTAATACATAGTTAGAGACTTTCCTGGGAGTATCAGGGAAACAAAAGCTTATTAAACATTTATATTCTATTCACCATGCTGAGCACTTTACAAATATTTTCTTATTGGTCATGCACAACAATCTTGCAAGGCAAGTGTTGTTACCCTCACTTTGCTGTTGAGGAAAGTGAGTCAGAAAGAGGTTGAGACTTTCTATACATCACATCGATGCAAAATGTCTTTTAGCTGAATATGAATTCGAGAATTTCTGATTGCAGACTCAGCAATATCATTGCAATAGCATCTAACTTTGCAAAATAATAATTAGAAAGATTAGCATTCCTTGAAATGTTGGAAGAGAAATCCATCATTTGACAAATGCAGAGAAATTATGGTGAAGAAGAGCTAATTGCCTCAAAGTCTAAAGGGGGATTGTGATAGGATGAAGCCAAAATTTGTAACTAACAATTATATAGAACTTTGGTTTGCAAAAAGCTCTGTGCGTGTGTAGAATTATGTTCATTTACTAGTTCGCTTTAATTCTATAATAATGGCAGAAAGTGACTTCTAGAAAAATAACTTTTTGCATTTTTTTTGAATGAAGAAATCATACTTCAGTGTGAAGTCGTTGTCATTGTTTGTCCTCCATTCTCAAAAAAGACCATGACATCAGGGAGGTGATGCTGTGACATACACATAAAATGGCTTCGAGCGAGAAGGTGCTGTACAAAGTCACCAGCCCCACTTTCTCCTTCAGGGCCTTCCAGATCCAGATGTGGGCAGGTTTACAGAAGACGGCCCTGATTGTGAGGCAATTAGGGTTAAATGATTTCTCCAAATTCACACAGTATCAAATTTTAACTCAAGTCCAACTAGCTGCCTTCTCAATGAGATTAAATGACATTCCAAGGGTCACAAAGGCAGCAATATTGATTTCATCTAAGCAACTTAACGTTTCTTAGTATATCACTCCAGGTTCTTTTAATTTACTCTTAGTAAGCCAATGATAGGAAATTAATCTATTAGAATTTCTTGTTTTGTTTTGCCAAAAGAAAATTGCAGGAGTGACTAGGTTTGCAGTATATAGAGCACCAGCCCTGGAGTCAAGAATACCAGAGTTCAAATTTGGCCTGAAACACTTAATAATTCCTTAGCTGTGCGGCCTTAACACCATTGCCTTGCAAAAAAAATTAAAATTAAAATTAAAATTAAAAAATAAAGATTAGAATTTCAAATGTGGAAATGACAACATCAATGTGGGCAAAATGAATCCAAGGTGGGTCACTGAAAGTTGATACCCAGCAAAAAGTCAATATGGTCAATATAATTCATGTAAAATGGTTTTTTATTCAACTAAAAAAATCATCTTAATTATTTTCATGAATAAATTTAAAGGTTATGTAAGCATTTTTTAAACTGTCTGGGTCCTGTTAATGGCTCAGTGAGAATACTATCCATGACCAAAAAGAAGTCTTAGTACAGACTTGACATCAGTTTGATTCACACAGATTCACTCCTTTTCCCTGGTGCCAAAGAGGAGTCTGCACTGCTATACAGACCAGACTACACTTTCATACTTAATAAAATTGAATTAGCATATCTTTTTCATTTATTGCTCTATTTACCAGTCTATTTATTGGGAATATATATAATGTGATATGTAATCTGACATTAAAGTAAATTAATTAAAGTAAAATCATTCCAAAACAAATTTTTCCATTAGAAATAAAGTAGAAAAAGAAAGAGAGAAATAGAGGGAGGGAGGAAGGAAGGAAGGAAGGAAGGAAGGAAGGAAGGAAGGAAGGAAGGAAGGAAGGAAGGAAGGAAGGAAGGAAGGAAGCTAAGGAGAATAGGAAAGAAGAAAGAAGAAAAGGAGGAAGAAAGGAGGAGAGGGAAAGCAAGTGTTCTTTAATCTGCACTGAGTTCATTTCTTTTCTGTCTGGAAATGAATGCTGTGTTTCTTCTTGCTTGGGGCTTTTTTTTGCAAGGCAATGGGTTTAAATGACTTGCCCAAAACCACAGAGCTAGTAATTATTAAATGTCTGAATCTGCATTTCAACTCAGGTCCTCCTGCCTTCAGGACTGGTGCTCTATCCATTGAGCCATCTAGCTGCCACCAAGGTCATATTTCCTTATGAGTCCTTTGAAACTATTTATAAAAAGTTTTTGAAAAATCAAAAATTGAAAACTGAGGCAATATCAATCAATTGCCAAATGATTGGACAAGTTATGTTATATCATTGTGATGAAATATTATTGTGCTGCAAGAAATGATGAAGGGAAAACAATCTGGGAAATCATGAATGAACTCATCTTAAAGAAATGATCAGGACAAGAACAATTTATACAATAAGAACTCTGGTATAAATGTAATCAACTGTAAAAGATAAGAACTATGATCACATCATATTTTCAACCAGTCATATTCCACCAGATTTACCATTTTTATTCCCAGGGCTAGGGTCTAAGACATTGCCAAATGCTTTGATACAACTTTGCTGAGCAATTCCTTCTTGTCTTCACCTCTCCCCAGTACCTGGAGATAATGTATAAGAAAGGTGGATTCCTCCTTAGGCACATTTGTCTTGTTCTCGTAGGCCTAAATACTATTTTACTGCCAATCACTATTTTTGATTCTCACTACTCTCTAGGTTTTTATGACTGCTCTCTACTGATTCTTTTCTTCCAAAACTGCTTGCTATTTCTCAGTTGCCTTTGATGGATCTTCATCCAAGTCATGTCCACTGATTGTGGGTGTTCCTCAGTACTTTATACTAAATCCTCTTTTTTCCTCCTTCTATTTAGTTTCACTTAATGGATTCATCAGTTCCCTTGTATTCAATTTTCTCAGAGATAAAAATTCTCAGATCCATTTATACAGATCTAAATTTTGTTAAACTTTAGTCTGCAGACTTTGAGTATTTATCAATTATCTTAAACAATGTATTGTAAACACCTTTAAACAAAATATGTCCAAATCTGACAACGTTATTTTTCCTTTAAAACTTCCAAATCTCGGGGCGGCTAGGTGGCACAATGGATAGAGCACCAGCCCTGGATTCAAGAGTACCTGGGTTCAAATCCGGTCTCAGAAACTTAATAATTACCTAGCCATGTGGCCTTGGGCAAGCCACTTAATCCCATTTGCCTTGCAAAAAAAAAAATCTAAAAAAAACTTCCAAATTTCCCTATTGGGTTCAAGGAACCACATCCCTTTCAGTGCCTCAGGCACATAACTGCTGATGGAAGCTAAAAGGGCAGAATTGCTTGGAGTTTGTAAAGACTTCTAGGGGGTTCATTTACTACTAGAGAATTCACATGTTTCTTTTACCCAGGAGCATGAGTAAGGCCATAAATTTTATTTCTCAATTACCACAAATGGTGAGGTAAATTCATATAGTGCTTTAAGGAGGCAAAAACCTAAAGAAACTGAGTTTTATTAAGAAGGTAATATAGTTAAGAAGAGAGGAGGAATAGTTACCTTGATGAAGCTTCATCACTATCACAATTGCCTCCTGGAAGTTTTGCTACCACAAGAGTATCTCCACTCCAGTCTAGTCTCCTCTCAGCTGACAAAAAGATCCTCCAAATCAGAGAGGTCTGACCATTGCACCACTGCCTTCATTGAACTCTAATGGTTCCATATCCATATAAGCAACAGTAGAGAATATTGCCTCTAAGTCATATTCTGTTTTAAGGAAAGAAATAATTCAATTTCTCCACCTAGTGGAAGACCTTAAACCTAATACAAGGCTAAATTTAAATCTGATCTTGGAAACTTACCAGCTTTGTGAACCTGGACAAGTCATTTATCCTTGTTTGCTTCATTTTCCTCATCTCCAAAATGAGCTGGAGAAGGAAATGGCAAACCATTCCAGTATCTGAGCCAAGAAAAGCCCATATGGAATCATGAAGAGTCAAGCATGACTAAAAGGACAAAAAAAACCCCTTATATTAAAGAAATACCAGGGAAGAAGAAATATTGGCATGATATTACTGTCAGTTCCCAGACTCTGATTTGTAAGATAACTCATATTCTATTTATTCCAATATAAATCTTCAAAAAGATACCTCTATAGCTGTTTAGATGTAGATTGTTCATCTGGATTTTACTAAAATATATACAGTTAGGAATTGGGGTGGGATCCATAGCGTGGTGCCTCAGATAGAAGGAAAGAATGTAGAAAGGGAGGAAGGAAAGAAGGGAGGAAGAGAGGGAGAAAAGAAGGAAAGAAGGGAGGAAAGGAAGAAGGAAGGATGAATCAGATTAAGTGTTGTACATAAAGTAGTGCAATTGTCACATGGAACTTCAATTAAGATTAAATTGTACAAAAATCAATAGTGAAATTCCTAATTTTAAAATAGATATAAAAATGCTAAAATACATATAAACATAAATAAATTAAAGATTTTGAGCAAGAAAGTTAATTTTGTCTCCTGCATTTTATGAAATTTCATGAGATGAAACCAATATATGGTCGATGACTTTATGAATTTATTATTCCTTACTTAAAATTATCTCTAAGTGATTAGTACTGTATGGTCTCTCCTTCACATCTAAAATTAAGAAACCTGCTTTTTTCCTCTACAGATCAGTGATTTATTTCAGGACTGGCCCTTGAAATTAAAGGATCATTTTCCACAAAACCGATCCTTGAAACATCTAAAGTAATGCTTCTATTTCAGAATTTCAATGACAAAGAACTTAATTTATAAAAATGCAGAAAACTGTAATTAATATATTATAGATTTTCACACAGCTAGGCAATTATTAAGTGTCTGAGCTCAAATTTGAACTCAGATCCTCCTGACTCCAGGGCTGGTGCTCTATCCATTGAGCCAAGTAAATGCCCCAGTCCCCCCAACAACTGTGTCACCTAGCTGCCCCAAAATAAATTGTTCCATTAGTCTCAAGTTTTTTCATTCATGCTTGTTCTCCAGTGCAACAGACCTTCTTGATAGGCACTCTTAGCACTTCATGCCAAATGTCAAATACTACAGATAGGTAGCTATTCATACAGCATCAAGATTAACTTGCCTTCCAACTATTTGAAATTCCCCCAACAAATCAATAAAGCAATGAATGATAAGCTTTTCAATAAAATATCTGAAGAAGCAATAGTCTCAGATGGAATGATAAATTATTCAAATTAATTAATAAATTAATTATTTAAAATTAAAAAAGCAATACTCAAACAATCCACTATTACTTGAAATAAGAACCACATAGTCTTCATAGTGTCATTACCATGGTCATAGAATAAATTTTTGATCTATACTTGTGTCATTTATAAAGTCCAGAATTCCAAAATTATTAATGAAAAAGAGCTAAAGGATCCTGATTCTTTGCAACTGTCATTAATTTAGTGATTACTGGCTCATAAAACAGATCTTGGAACATCTGTGGAACATTTCTGCATCTGTTTAACAGAAAGGTTCCCTCCTCATTATTTATTTGATTTTTTTTAGATATTTCTTACTACAAAAGATACTCTATCTGATCTATGGAAAAGGGATAAATTTATGACCAAATTAGAATTAGAGCATGTTATAAACCGCAAAAGAATGATTTTGACTATATTAAATTAAAAATATGTTGCACTAATAAAATCAATGCTGTCAAAATTAAAAGAAAAGCAGAAATCTGGGAAAGAATCTTCACAACCTGTAATTCTGAAAAAAACTCTAATTTCTAAAATAGAGAGAATTGTATCAGATTTATAAGATCAAGTCATTCCCCAATTGATAAATGGTCAAAGGATATGAACAATTTTTAAATGAAGAAATTAAAGCTATATATAATCAAATGAAAAAATGCTCCAAATCACTATTGATTAGAGAAATTCAAATTAATACAACAATGAGGTATTATTTCACAGCTATTAGCCCAGATGAAAAAAAGGAAGATGATCAGTGTTGGAGAGGTTGTGGGAGGATTGGGACAATGATGTATTGCTGATGGAGTTGTGAATGAATACAACCTTTCGGGAGAGTATTATGGAACAATGGTCAAAGAGCAATAAAATTGTTCATTCCCTTTGACCCAACAATTTCAATTCTAGAACTAATTTCAGAAGAAATTGTAAAAAATGGTAAAAGTCCTACATGTTCCAAAATATTTATAGCAGCTCTTTTGTACTGGCAAGAATTTGGAAATTGGGGGAATGTCCATCAAGTGGGAAATGACTAAACAAGTTATGGTACATGAAGACCGTGGAATATTATTATTCTATAAGAAACCATAGTCAGTCTCTAGAGAAGCATGGGATGATTTATGGGATCTGATGCTGAATGGAGAGAGTAGAGCCAAAAGAACAATGTACACATCAACAACATTGTGAGATGAACAACCTTAATGGAAGCAACTCCTTTTGACAGTCCAGAGGGCTAGCATAACTGTACTCAACTGGTTATGGGCTATATTATCCCCAACTAAAGAAAGAAAAACGAAACAAAACAAAATCCACAAGAAAAAAAAAAACAATCCTCCCGAATCTGATACTTTATAAAAATTATCTTTTATGTATCTCTTTCCTTCTCTCAATTACTTGTGCCCCAAATTACTAATTTATAAATATATTTAACAAAAAACCCATTTATTTGACTCTCCTTACAAAAATGTTCTCTCTACCTTTTTCAGGAAAGAAGTTTCATGCACACAAAAGGGAATATCTTATGTAACTATTTTGCATATTTTATTCTGTCCTGAAACACTCAATATTATTAAAACAGAATGTGTTATCTTTCACTAAAAGTCTTCCCTCATATGTGGAGGATTTCATACTTTTAGTCATTACGTTCAAGTCAATCCTATTTTTGAATTGTCAATCTCTCTCATCCTACAGATCCAATTATTTTTATTCCTGGACCATCTTTTCCACCTCATATTTCTCATGTCTTTTTATGGTCACAGAGACACTCATTTATCTCTAAACTGCTCATGTGATACTTTCTACAAGTAGTGTTTCATTATTTCCCCCATATAATATGAATCCATTTTTAAATTATATTTATTTTGTATGATTTAACATTTTGCTTATATTAATTCTTTCTCTTTTGTAATATTGCACATTACTTGAAAAAGATTCATTTCTGAAATTTTATCCAAAGGCACAGGGAATGGCAAATGCTAATTATTTTTAATTGACTGCATGATTAATTCATTTTTTTATCCTAGAATAAGTTCATACAATTTTTCCATTCATCTGAAGAGTCACATAGTTATAATTTCAAATTTAAAAAGTCATCATATTTAAACATTATATTTTTCCTTAAGCTATACCTCAATTACCATAAAACCTGAAACACTTCATCAGTAGTTCTCTCCTGAGTCAATGCTGATATAGATATAGAGATAGATATAGAGATAGAGAGAGAGAGAGAGAGAGAGAGAGAGAGAGAGAGAGAGACAGGGATAGAGAGAGACAGGGATAGAGACAGAGACAGAGACAGAGATAGAGATAGATTATAGATAGATAGATATAGATAGATATAGATAGATTATATAGATATAGCTATAGCTATAGCTATAGCTATAGCTATAGCTATATAGATATAGATATAGATATAGATGTAGATATTTGAAATTTGCAAGACAATGGAGTTAAGTGACTTACCCAATGTCACATAGCTAGGTAATTATTGTCTGAAACTAGATTTCAACTCAGGTCCTCCTAACTGTGAAGCACCCTATCCATTGTGCCACTTAGCTGCCACCTATTTATATTTTTATTATATTGGCTAATTTTTTCTTTTCTTTCTTTTGTTTATTTAAATTACAGTGTAGTTTCTGGGGAATGAAAAGCTATTTATTTTTCAAGCATAAATTAATAACAAGATCTCGCAGATGTGCCAACAACATACTGGTATCTGAATATTTAGCCCCTCCAACATTGTTCATCATCTTTAACTAGAGAATTTATATTGGTTGAGTGATATTAAAGTTTTAGAGCTTTTGGGTTTTTTTTTTTTTTTTTTTTTTTTTAGGTTTTTGCAAGGCAATGGGGTTAAGTGGCTTGCCCAAGGACACACAACTAGATAATTATTAAGTGTCTGAAGCTGGATTCGAAGCCAGGTACTCCTGACTCCAGGGCTGGAGCTCTATCCACTGCACCACATAGCCACCCCCTAGAGCTGTTTTAAAATGCATTTATTAATTAGAGGCTTCTTTTTAAAATATTTTAATAATGTTTTATTATTTTCCTCAATTACAACTTGAAATAATTTCCAGTATTCATTTTTACAAGATATTGAATTCCAAATTTTAAACCCTCTTTGCCTTCCTCTCTTTTGAAAATGGTAGGTAATTTGATTTTAGTTTATGTATATGCTAATTTGTAACAATACTTCCATTTTAGAAACAATAATGAAAGAAGAAACAAATCAAAAAGAAAAAAATGAAAAAATCAAATTAAGTGACAAAAGATATGCTTTGATCTGTATTGAGTCCATCAGGTCTTCATCTTCGTGTGGATAGTAGTTTCCAATGTGTTTCTATTGCACTTTTCCTGAATCATTCTGTTGCTGAGAAGAGGTAAATCATTCAAAACTGACCACCGCACAATGTTACCAATACCATATATAATATTTTCCTAATTCTGCTGATTTTTCATTGCATCAGTTCATACAAGCCTTTCCAGGTTTTTTTCCGAAATCTACCAGTTCACAATTTCCTTCCCCACTCCCCCCCCATTACACACAAAAACAAGTTTCAACATTCACTTTTAAAAGCTTGAGTTCTGAATTCTCTTCCTTCCCCCATCCCTCAGCCCCTCATTGAGAAAACAAGTTATTTGATATAGTTTGAGAAAGGAGTCATGAAAAATTTGCCACAATAGTTATGTTGTAAAGATAAACATAACTCCTCCCCCCAAAAAAGAGAACCCTCAAGAAAAATAAAATTAAATTTTTAAAAGCATCAATCTATATTAAGAAACCATTATTGCAGCAGCTAGGTGGCACAGTGGATAGAGCACCAGCCCTGGAGTCAGGAGGACCTGAATTCAAGTCCGGCCTCAGATGCTTAATAGTTGCCTAGCTGTGTGACCTTGAGCAAGTCACTTATCCCCATTTCCTTAAATAAATTAAAATATTTTTTTACAAAGAAACCATTAGCATCGTTTTGGGTGTGGATAGTATTCTTTATCATAAGTTCTTCAGCGTTTTCTTGGGTCACAGTATTGCTGAGAAATGGTCACAGCTGATTATCCTACAACATTGCTGTTGTTTTATATATGGTACCTTTCCCATTGCATTTAGTCATGTAATATTTTTACTAAGAGCATTCTGTTTATCATTTCTTATAGCAGAATAGTATTCCTTCATAATCACATACCACAATTTGTTCAACCATTCCTCAACTGAAGGGCATTCCCTCAATCTCAAGCTCCCTACCACCAGAAAATAGCTTGCCATAAATATTATTATACATATAGGTCCTTTTCCTTCCCATTTTTTCATCTCTTCTGAAATATTGATTTAGTAGTGGTACTGCTAGGTCAAATGGTGTCAATGGTTTTCTTGCCCTTTAGGTATAGTTCTTAATTGATCTACACAATTGTTGAAATATTTCATGACTTCTCCAACAGTGCATCAGCATCTCATTTTTCCCTGTCATCCCTTTCAATATTTGTCATTTTCTCTTTCTGAGTTTTTAACCAATCCAATAGGTATAATTGTTCCAACCCATATTTCTGTTTCAAAAGTGAGGTTGGATCTTTTTAACTGATTTAAATAGAGAGCTTTGATAAATTCATCTGAAAACTCTTCATATCCTTTGATCATTTATCAATTCTGGAATGATTTTTTTTCATAAATTTGTCTTCATCAAAGAAATTTATTTCAATATTTTTTCACCACAGTTACTATTGCTAACTATTTTCCTCCATCTCATTCCCCACATTCTTATTTTTCCTATTCTGTCTCTCCTTTTATCCTCAAAAGTTTTTTTCATCTGTCTACCCATTCCTACAACCTTCCCTCCCTTATTTCATCTCCCCCTCCATCCCCTTTGTCCTATCCCTTTCCTCTCCTATCTTCCTCTAGGGTGAAATATTTCTCTATTCAATTAATTGTGCATGTTAAATACCATCTCTGAGTCAATTTTGATGGGAGGGAGGTTCTCTCACTCCTCCTCATCTCCCCCCTCTTCAGTTCCACTACTAAAGCTTGTTTTTGCACATTTCATGTGAAATAACATATCATTGTACCTCTGCCTTTCCCTTTCTCCCAGGACATTCTTCTCTCACCCTTAAACTACAGCTATTTAAACATATTATTCCTTCAAATTCAACTCCCACCTGTTTCTTAACTATATATATATGTATATATATATATACATATATATATATTCCTTCTAATTGTCCTAATAAAGGAGAAAGTTCATAGGAATTACCACTATAATTTTCCCATGCAAAAATATAAGCAGTTCAGCATTATTAAGCCCCTTATTATTTGCCTTTCCTACTTGCCTTTTTAATACTTCACTTGCATTTTATATTTAAAGATTGAACTCTGATCATTTCATCAAGAAAGTTTGAAAGTCCGTTATTTCATAGAATATCCATTTTTTTCACCTGATATGTTCAACTTTGCTAGGTATTTCATTCTTGATTGTAATCCAAGTTCTTTTTCCTTTTAGAATATCATATTCTAAGCATTATGATCCCTTCATGTAGAAGTTGTTGAGTCTTATTTTATCCTGATTTTGGCTCCATAATATTTGAATTGTTTCTTTCTTGTTGTTCATATTTTCTCCTTAACTTGGGAACTCTGAAATTTAACTATAATAATCCTGACAGTTTTCCCTTGAGGATTTTTCAGGACATTATCAGTGGATTCTTTCAATTTCCATTTTACGCTCTACCTCTAGAATGTTATTCTTCCTGGATAATTTTTTTGAAAAATGATGTCTGGGCTCTTTTTTTAATCATAGCTTTCAAGTAGTGTAATATTTAATAAATTATCTCTCCCAGATTTTATTTTCCAAGTCAGTTGCTTTTCCAAGGAGAATTTTTTCACAAATTCTTCTACTTTTACAAAATTCTTTTGATTTTGTTCTATTGTTTCTTGATGTCTCATAAAGTCATCAGCTTCCCTTTGCTCCATACTGTATTTTAAAGAATTATATTATTCAGTGAGCTTTTGTATTTCGTTTTCCATTTGATCAATTCTACTTTTTAAGAAATTCTACTTCTCATTTGCTTTTAGTACCTCTTTTACTATTTGGTCCAGTCTGATTTTTAAGATGTCCTTTTTGGGGGTATTTTTTGTAACTCCTTCCTCAAGCTTTTAGACTCAGTTTTCATGATTTTCCCACATCACTCTCACTTCTCTTCTGAATTTTTGCTCTGCCTCCCTTACTTGAACTTCAATTTTTCAAGCTCTTCCATGACCTGGGAACAATTCATATTGTTTTTGGTAGCTTTGGATGTAGAAGCTTTGACTTTGTTATCTTCTTCTGAGTATGTAGTTTGACTTTCCAGCTGACCACAGTAATTTCCTATGGTTGGACTTTTGTTCTGTTGTTTGCCCATTTCTCCAGCCTGTCTTTATTTTAAGTCTTTGTTATGGTAGGGTACTGCTTTCAGGGTGGAGGACACACTCCCTAGTGCTTCTGAGGGTTTTTACATCTATTTTTTGGAGATGTTTTGAGTTTCCTGCAAGTTTTCACTTCTTCCAAAGGCTTATGATCAAAGGAGAGGTTTTGACTACTCTCATAGACTGTGCCCTGGTACATAGACGATCACAAGCACTCCTTTCTATTCTGGAACTGTTAAAAGGGGTCCTTGCTCCACCCCAGCAGTTAGCTCTATTGTGCTTCTACCACTCTTCCAGTGGTGGGCCCCAGAATGTACCCCAGATCAGAGTATGGGCAAAGGGACAGAATCCTGCCTCAGTGATAGCAAAGAGATCCCTGTAATCTCCTCCTGATTCCTTACCATCCTTGAGCTGAGAAATTCAGAAGTAGTTGGTATTTGTTGATTCAGTGGCTCCTGTTTCTAGGGTTAGGTCTGTACTGTTGAGGCCTACCCCAGATTTTTCTTACCTTAGTCTAGTAGGGTGACCTTCCTATTTATCCCTGGCAATCCCTGGGCTGAGAGGTCTGAAAACAACTACTGACATCTCCCTTCTTCCTGCTCCTGGATCACTGGGACTGGTTTTCTCTAGCCTCACCTGGGCTACTCTGTGATCCTCTTACCCCAAAGAAGCAGACCTTTCCCGCCAATCTTCCAAATTGTCTTGGGATAGAAAAATTGTTTCACTCAGGTTTTTGGGAATTCTGCCACTCTAAATAGAGTCTCCATTTAAAGATATTTGGAGTTGTTGACTCTTAAATATGCAGCCTAGGCATGGTGAAATACATTGGTTGATTGAGCTTACTCTTATAGGACACAAATGACATTGTATTGGGGATCAAGGCATGAGTGAAGAATAGAGCATCTCCACATACTAAGTGATTCTATGATGGACAGACTACTTCTTAGGATAGACAGGGGAAGATGATGGTACAGACTATATATCCTAACCAGATGTTTATAAGATAGTCTTTGTCCAGAGGTACAAAACAAAATTGGGACTTTTCATGCAGTTTTCCCTCTACTAAACTGGCTTTGGTAACCAAGACAAGGAAAAACAAGGGTGGCAGTCCTCTAACTTCCTATGATTGTAAATTTCCCTATTCTGGGACCCAATATACAGAACTCAGAATCATATCAAATTGATTAATAATATTTAGAATTTGAGTAGGGATGCTCATTCATTAAATCTCATTTCTCACAACCTTTGGAAGTAGATGTGAATTGTTTTCCAGAGTAGTTGGATCAGTACACAACTTCACCAGTACTAGATTAGTTATCCAGTTTTCCCACATTCTATCCAACATGTATCATTTTTCTTTTTTGTTATAGTAGCCAAATTTATAAGTGTAAAGTGGTACCTCGGAGTAGTTTTAATATGCCTATTTCTAATAAAAATGATTTAGATTCCTTCACCTGCCTATAGATAACTTTGGTTTCTTCAACTGCATGTTCATAACCTTTGTCCACTTATTAATTGGTGAATGATTTGCATTCTTAAAAATTTGACTTGGCTCTCTCTATATATTTTAGAAATGAGGCCTTATCAGACACACTTACTGCTTTCTTTGTAATCTTGGTTTCATTGATTTTTGTCTGTGAAAAAGCTTTTTAATTTTAATAGAATCAAAGTTAAATTTTACATTTTGCAATGCTTTCTATATCTTGTTTGGTCTTGGATTCTTCCCTTCTCCTTAGATCTGAGCAACTGCTCCTTAGTCTTCTAATTTACTTGTGGTGTCACTGTTCATGTCTAAATCATGTACCCATTTTAACAAGGTCATTTTTTGTTTTTGCTTTGTCTGAGATGAAAATTTTCTACCTCTACTTTTTTTTTCTACTTTAAATGAAGTAAATAAATTTATTCTTTGCATGTGTCTCTTCTTCAAGTGTGTTTCTTATAAACACTGTAGGATTATGGTTTTTGATCTGCTCTTCTATTTGCTTTTTTTGTGAAAGGCAGGGAGGGAGAGAATTCTTTCCATTCATATCCACAAATATGTTTACTAACAGTTAATTTTCCACCATCCTATTTTTCCTTCTGCTTCACATCTCTATTTTCCCTTCTGCTTCACATCTCTATTTTCATGCTTTCTCTCCTCAACAATGTTTTGTTTCTCTTTACCACCTCTTCAATTCTGCCCTTTAATTAAGTTCTTCCCCTCCTTATTTCCTGTCTAGCAAGATAAATTTCTATATTTAACTAATGGGGTATATTATGCTCTCTTTGAGCCAATAGTGATGAGAGTGAGTTTCAAGTGATGTCCATTGCCTTCACTCCCATATTTCCTTCCCTATAACTTCATGTGAAATAATTTCCCCTATTCTACCCTCTCCCTTCTTTCTAAATCCCTATGTACACTTCCTTCTTATCCCTTAATTTTTTATGTCAATACCTCAAATTCCCCCTATATTCATAATTTTCTGACTATATATCTATATCTATCTATCTATATCTATCTATCTATCTATATATATTCCTTCTAGCTGTGTCACTAGCGGTATAATTTTTATGTTTTCTTTTCCCTTTGTATGCTTCTTTTGGATCTTGATATTGGAGATCATTTTACTGCCATTGTTATTCTTTTCAGGTCTTGTAATGAAACTTTGAAATCCTGTATCCTTGAATGACCATTTTATCCCTTGAAATATTAACCTTAATTTTACCAGGTGATTCATTCTTGTAGTCCTAGCTCATTTGCCTTCCAAAATATCATATTCCATGATCTTTACTTTAATGTTTTAACTGTTAAATACTGTGTAATACTGGTTGTGGTTCCCTGGTATTAGAATAAAATCTTCCTGATCACTTGCAATATTTTTTCATTGATCTGATTGTTCTGAAATTTGGCTGTAATTTTCCTTAGATTTTTTTATTTTGGTATTTCTTTCCTGAGGTGCTTGGTGGATTATTTCAATGCTATTTTTTTTCCTTCTGGTACCTGAATATCAGGGATTTGATGATGCTTGATGATAATCAGGGATTGAAACATGCTGACCATTACTTTTGCAATGGCAATCCATTCCTTTTGCTATTGTTCATCCTCAATCTATTTTTCTATATCAGTTGTTTTTCCAATGAAATTTTCTTACATTGTCTTCTTGTTTTTTTTTATTTTCCATTCTTTTGAATTTTTTATTTTTGATGTCTCATAGAATCATTTGCTTTTGCTTGCTGAATTTTACGTTCCTCAGTTAGCTTTTGTACTTGCTTTCCATTTGACTGATTATACTTTTTAAGGACTGGTTTGTTTTAGGGGATTTTTTGTTTATTTTTGCAAGGCAATGGAGTTAAGTGACTTGCCCAAGGTCACACACCTAGCTAATTATTAAGTAACTGAGTGAGGATTTGAACTCAGGTCCTCCTGACTCCAGAGCCAGTGCTCTATACACTGTGGCACCCAGCTGCCGCACTTTAGTGGATTTTTGATTGTCCTTTTGCATTTAACCGATTTTACTATTTAAAAAAATTTTCTTTTTCCAAGTTGTTGACTTTTTTACATATTTCTCTTGCATCACTCTCATTTCTATCCTCAAGTTTTCTTCTGCCTCTTTTATATTATTTTTTAACTCCTTTTTGAGTTTTTCCTTGAATTCTTTTGTGGGCTGAGACTTGTTTTAGACTTTGCCCATAGGTGTTTTGACATTGCCCATCATTTTCCAAGGTTGTATTTTGGTTTTCTTTATTACCATGATAACTTCCAATGTTCAGATTTTTGCTCATCTTTTTGGCCTTTTCCCCATTTAAATTTGAAGTCTTCTCTTGAAGTAAGAGGGACACTGTCTCAAACTGCTAGTCCCAGGGGCTACAGGTCCTGCCTTAGTACTGCACTGATATTTCCCTGAGACCCATGGAGGGCTGTCATTTTTGGTGAGAGAGTATGGTAAGGATGACTGGTGCTACTGGAGGTTATATGCCTTAGGTTCAACTTACTTGCTGCTGAGTTAGGGTACTGGTGCTCCTGTGTGACATGTACTGAGACCAGTGGGGTGATTCTGCATTTCCCTAGAGCTACGCTGATGCACTCACTAGATTGTTCTGGCCACTAGAAGTTTTCTGCTTGTCCAGGGCTTTCCTGAAGCAAATGGTAGCTCTTGAATTGGAGTCTGCCCATGACTGCTCCACCACACTGGGATTTAGGATCTCCAACTGATTGTTGGGGTTGTGTCGATTAGTCATTTCAAGAATATTTTCATGAAACCATTTATGATTTTCTTTTCTTCTCTTGTAAATTTTTCCTTTCAACTGACCATTTCTTTATTTGAGGAATAGTTTGTGATATTATTGTTCTGTGATTTAATAGTATTTTTATTTTATTTGTTAGAAAAACTTTCCCACTACAACTTAATTTGTCTTCTAATTCTGATAGTTTGTTCTATTCTGTTTTTGTTGTTGTGGTGGTTGAGCTTTTTGGTGTTTGTGATTTTGTGCTTGTTTTATTTTGTTTTTTTCAATTTAAATCTTCCCCTTAACTGAATCCACTGTGCCACTTTATCTGTGCCAAAGTTTACACTAAAGAATATTTTAATCGATTCAACTAATAATGAAGATAAAGATATAAATACATAGATGCTTATATATATTTACATAAGCATATTCTTATATACACCTAAAATAACTCAAAGACATTCATAAAAGATATTTCAACTGAGGGACAATTGGAGAATTCCAGCACTCCTACGATTAGAGCAGGAGTGATTGGCAAGATCTAGGAGTTCTTAGATATGTCAGATGACATATTTCAGTGGTATAACAGTGGGACAAATAGAACATCTAGAAAAAGAGGGTTTAGAACTTAGTTTTAGAGCAGGTAGTCTGACTTAGAGTTCTTATGTTTTACAGGATTAATATAGTTTGTACTTCTGAACTCATTCAAATCCTCTGTTCAGGCTGGACTTGTATGAGAAACTTCTATTACAATGAGCCACATTCAGATAGATTCAAACTAAAGAAGACACCTAACAAATAACTTTCCTCAAAGCTATTCAATAAAAATAGCAGAACTGAGATTCAAACTCTTGTGTTATGATTGATAATCCAAGGTTTCTTGGCATTCTACCCTATGTCTTTATGCACTTTTTAAATACTGATATACCCTCTCAAGATCTGAGGAGTGAGAGTAGTTCAGAAAATAGCAAATGAATTCTTTCATAGGTAGATGCTAAGAAGAAGATTTAATTTATTCCAAAATAAAAGAGGTTGATTTATTTTCAAATAATTGAAGGGAAGCAACTGATATCATTTCAATAATAGTTTACAAAAGCAGAAAAAATAATGATAAATACAGGTAAAATATTCTACCATTTGTTATTGACTTTTTTTCACAATGACAATATGATAAAAAAAAAAAGAATTCAATACATCATTCAACCAGTTGGGAAAGAGATTAAGAAGAAAGTATTGACCTTTTGATAATTAGTTAAGAATCAAGAAAACCAGAGTTGCAATATGCTCCCATGGCTCAAATCCCCAGATTTTTCCACTACATAACACTGCCTCATTAAGAGATGTTTAGAAGACTGGACTTTGAGCCAAAAGACCTCATTCATTAAAATATAAAAGAATTATGCTCCCAGAGAGCATAGAATGGCAAGAATCACTTCTTCTTAAACATTATGGTGATAGGATCTAAATGGTCATTTCTAGAAGGAGGCTGGTTCCTCTTTCAAAGTTGGGTAGCATACGGTAGCATATGATAAAGTTAAGGGAGAAAAAGAATAACTTAGAGGGAACAGTCAGAGAAACCTGAGTTCAAGCCTTTCTCTGACACTTATCCACTTTGCAACTTTGGGCAAATTATTCAGATTGTTTGAGTGACAGTTTACTAATATGTAGAATAGAAATTCCTAAAGCACTTCTATTAGGGTATTGTTGAAAGGATAAGATGTGATCATGAATGTAAAGAGCTTCCCAAATATTAAAGTATCTTATTTATTGTAGTTATTAACTTCTTGTATTGTTTTCAGTATGATAATTAAAAGAAGCACCTGAATGGGATTTAATCTCATCTAAGAAAGGTAAGTGTCAACTCTTTTCTTGTGTATCTTCTTTGACTATTAAGGTGTTTTTAGACAACCATGTAATAGCTTTAAAATAAACACTACTAATAAAAATTCACATATTCAGAGAAAAAATGCCCAAAGAATGATATTTTTGCACAATAAGCTCTGATTTGTCTATGTACCAAGACAAAAAATTAGAAAAAGAAAAGGTATCTTGCATTCTAAATTCATCTAAATAAAATCATAATGGTTTGGGGGAAGCTACTTACTTTTTTGTTTATTTATGCCTATTTTTTGTTGTATCAAAAGTATTACCAAGAATATGACTCACATATTGCATGTAAGAAAGAAAACATTACAGTAAACCACACATTAAAAGAAACCATAATCAACAAATTATTTTTAATTCATTTACTGTTTTATTTTTCTATTTTTAAAAGGCATTTTATTTTTCTAAATTTCATGTAAATACAATATTTCCAATTCTTTTTTAAAAAATTAATTCCAAAGGTAAACAATCTGGTATAGATTACACATGAAAAATTGACTTTTCCTCAATCAAGTTCTCTTGATCTACCATGTTAAGAGGAGAGACATATGTTTCAGCATCTTTTCCAGTAATAAACATTTTATTACAATTAATCTGAACTCAGCTGTCTTAGTTTTGCTTTCTTTCACATTAATGTAGAAGATGTGGCTGCTGTAATTATGGTTCTATTTCTTTGCTGTATAGTTATTTAAAACTTATTTTTCCTATTTATTTAATCCCTCACTTTCATTTTCCATGTTTTATAACATTTCATTACATTCTTATAAAAAAAAACACTTAAAACAAAATATGTCCAGTCATTGATAGGTTGAAATCCAAGTTCTTCTTTCATAAAAAGTACTATTAGTATTTTCCCGTTGTGGGACCTTTCTGTCATTAACTTCCTTAAGGATACATTAGTGAGACTGCTGAGCCTAAGCTTGTGATAGTTTATTGACTTTTCACTCATAATTTCAAATAGTTTCTCAAAATATTTAGATGATTAACAGCTATGGTGACATGAGTATGATGTCCTTATTCTCTAGAAGGATTCAACAAATGATAATTTATAATTTGTATCATATTAGATAGAATGTAATTTGTGGAATGAAAATATATGAATTCAATTTTAATCTCTTATTAGTCACATTTTTAATGATTAATGAAAATTTACAATTTTTAATTTGTACATTCAGTCTGGTTATATTATTTGGTTTCTTATCTATGATACAATAATAGATCTTAGTATTATCTATGACAATTTCAAATATATTTTGAATATCAAAGCTTTATAATCCATATATACAAATTAGGTTTGTAAAGCTTTGATTCTATCAAAAGTTTTTCACAAAAGATTTTTCATTTCATGTACATAAAATAATCTATTCTTGTTTGTGTTCTCTTTTATAAGTTATTTGGCTATTGAAGTAGATTCTTCTTGGACCAAAATTGTTGTCCTGGAAGACAGACAGCCCAGGGAAGCAATCCTCCATCTGATAGCAAATAGCTCTAGGAACCTTGTCAATCTCTGATATTCTGTCATCTCCCTAACATAAAGGAGTTCATAACTGCCCATGCTCCATAATATGTTTTCTTCAATGAATAAGATAATATATGTAAAGCTCCTACAAAATCATAGAACACTGAAGATAATAGATATTTTTATATTTCTGCAAATATAGACCTGGAATGAACTTCCTTATTTTCTTTACCATTTAAAGTGGATTGATTCTTATGTCAGTAACACAAATATTTGAGTGGTATTTCTATATAATGAATTACCTATAATGTGAAGCAAAATTTGAAAATCCAGGCAAGGAAAAAGCTTAATAAAAGAGCATAAAATACCTTATAGGGAAGGAAAGCATTATTATACTGTTGGTGATTCTAAATTTAATTTCTCCTACAAGAAAGATGATCAATTACTTCATAAATCCCTTTCTTTGAAAGAGTACAGAACACCAATTATTATCCTAACACTGTAATATGTATGCATCCTCTTTGCTTAGAAATGACAGTGTAAAAAGGGATGAATGAGGTATGCATTTTTTTGACATGTCAAATTCCTTGATTTATTTTGCTTAGTTCTACTTTACTGTAAGGAAAGCTTCAATTTGTGTTTGTGTGAGTGTGGAGGAAGAGGGAAGGGGTCACAAGAAATGACAACAGGTGACATCAATGTAAAGAAATGTAAAGAAAATAACATCAGTAGAATTATAAGCCAAATAAAGATGTGTTTTAGTGAATCGAATCAGAACTAACAGTAGATACTCAAGGAAGACACCATAGTGGTTGGATGTTAAATTTAAAGGAGGTCAAAATATTTTTTTCATCAACATAAAAGTCCATAGAACATTAATTAATGAAGATTAATCTTCATTCCTTCTAAGAAAACTGAAAGGGATAATGGTGATGACAATGATGTCTTGCCATGGTGTTCCAAGTTTTACAATTTTCAAAATGTTTTGGATGAATCGTTTCAATTATTCTACATAGCAAAAGGCAGGTAGAGCTAGAAATAGTGCTTCAATTTTATAAATGAAAAGTTAAAGCATGAGAAATATAATAAATTGATCCAGTTTACCAACTAAGTTTATGACAGAGTCAAGACTCTAAATGAAATCCTATAATATCTGACTTCGAGCTTAAAGTGGGTATTGCGGTAGCTTTTCTAAAGTTTAGAAATATGGGTTGTGGTGGGGCAGGTAGTACAATAACTCTGGAGTCAGGTGGACGTGAGTTCAAATCTATTCTCAGACCCTTGACACTTACTAGTTGTGTGACCCTCAGCAAGTTATTTAACCCTGATAGACTTGACAAAAAAAAAAGAAAGAGACAAAGAAAGAAACAAACAAACAAACAAACAAACAAAAAAAAAGGAGGGAGGGAGGGAGGGAGGGAAGGAAGGAAAGGAGGAAGGAAGGAAGGGAGGAAGGAAAGAAGGAAGGAAGGAAGGAAGGAAGGAAGGAAGGAAGGAAGGAAGGAAGGAAGGAAGGAAGGAATAAGGGTTGTAGGATAAAAGTTAAAAACTTAAATGGCATTGCCATATTTTGTAGTATCAGAAGCATAAACAATGAGTGAAAAGAATCTTGGAAGTTAACTACTTGAATCCTTTTATAATATAGATAAAGAAGCCAAGGCACAATAAAATTGAATCACTTGTTGAAGGCAGCAGAAAATCAACATCAGAAGAAAGATTTCAATATAGGTTTTTTGACTACAGAATGAATATGTTTCAGAATATTTTTGGTTATCACACAGGACAAACCAAGATGGCTAGAGGGATAGCCTGTTTGAAGTTCATAATAGACTTTTATTAAATTTAAAGAAGTTACAATTATTTTTGCATTTAAGTATCAATTCTCAATATTTGACTATTCTTTCAAATACATGGTATTCTCAATGCCTCATGATTTCATTTATTCCCTACATGGAGCATATTTATCAGGTTCTTGCCTCTTCTCAAGGGAAAATACTAATTTAACCAATATAGTGATGTCTTTATGTGTCTGTAGGCATTTTTGTGGTTTTGGTTGTGTGTGCATGTGTGTGTGTGTGTATGTGTGTGTATATATGTATGTATATGTGTTCACACATGTGTACATATGTTTGCATGTGTTTGTGGTGCATGTATGTGTGAATATATGCATACATGTTAAGATGATTCTCTAGACTAATCTAATTATTTGATTATTAATTATTATTATATTACTTAATATTTAATGTTTAATTTAATTTGGAATGTATAGACCAAGAGTTTATACTAAAATATGAAATGATAAAAAAGACTTTAAAAGTTAATGTTATTCATAGGTTACCACAGATGATTAAATCTCTCAATATGATATTTTAAACATCAGTCAATGAAAGAAATATTTGCAAGTAGAAAGTGTCCATTAAGTTATATCATAACGTGAATCAACTATTATTATGTTCAAAATATGCAGAAATTTACAAGACCTTAGTTGTCAAAACACTTAAGATCTTGGAACAGATATGTGGTGTCTATCTATCTATCTATGTGTGTGTGTGTATAAATATTCATATATATATATATATATACTTATATATGAATATATCTTTGAAGATAACAGAAAGTATATACCTACATAAAACACACATATGCAATTGATATATACATATATATACATATAGATATTAGCTGTGTAATAGGTTTATTGATGGTTTTATGAGCTTTCAGATGATATTAAAAGCTTTAATGGATGACATATCTTAGATCCATTTTTTTCATCCAAATATTCATGAAGGATAGTTACAGAACTTTTGTATATTTCCTGATGGATAATAAATAACCAAAATTCATTGCTTGGTTTTGGTGTTATGTCAGAGAATATATATTGTTAACATTTAGAAATGACCTTGAAAAATAGAACATAAAATACATAACTTTAGAAGGAAAGCTTAATCAAAATTTATAAAAGTGATATAGAAAATCCAATCAACATGCTCCTCCCATTTTATTTTGTTCTTAGGTGGAAACTAAGGCCTAGGGAAGCAAAGTAATTTGACTCTTAATTCTTACAGGAAGAAAGGCATTGACAAAAATGGAGAGAAGCAATGGTACATTGATGGTGGAATTCATTCTCCTGGGATTTTCTGATATTCCCAACTTCCAAAGGCTTCTGTTTGGAATTTTCTTAATCATCTATATGAGCATACTTTTGGGAAATGGCCTTCTCATTGTCATAACTAAGACCAATCCTACTCTCCAAACCCCCATGTACTTTTTCCTTGGGAATTTTTCCTTCTTGGAAATCTGTTACACATCAGTCATTCTCCCTAGAATGCTCATGGACCTTTGGACTCAGAAAGGAAATATTCCATTCCTGTCCTGTGCTGTTCAAACGTGCTTCTTTTTTATTCTGGGAGTGGCAGAGTGCTTGCTCCTGGCTGTGATGGCTTATGACCGTTATGTGGCCATCTGTAAGCCTCTCTACTATCCTCTCATCATGAATCACAAGGTGTGTGTCCAGCTGGTGGTTGCCTCCTGGATCACTGGCATACCAGTCCTGGTAGGACTCACATATGAAATTTTCTCCCTGAACTTCTGTGCTTCTAACAAACTCAATCATATTTTCTGTGATGCCCCACCATTACTGGAGGTGGCTTGTGGGAACACATATGGGAAAGAACTTTCTATTCATGTTGCAGCTCTGCTTTTTATCACGATTCCCTTTCTGTTAATACTCACATCCTATGTCAAAATCATCACCACCATCCTGAAGTTGCCATCAACTTCAGGGAAAGCCAAAGCCTTTTCTACTTGTTCTTCTCACCTCATGGTTGTGGGCTTATTCTATGGGTCTGGTAGTATTGTGTATTTGCGACCCAAATCCAATCAATCAGCCAAATCAGATAAGGTCTTCTCTCTTGTCTATACTACTGTAACCCCAGTGTTTAACCCCTTGATATACAGCCTGAGGAATAAGGATGTAATTGATGCACTAAAGAAACTCCTTCCAAAATGATATAATTCATGAAGTAAATAAATAGTCATGTATCAAAAATTAAAATGTTTTCCACTCCATTTGTCTCATTGGTGATAAAGAAATAAATTTCTCTTTTTTCATAAAGCTTCTATAAGTTACTTCAAACAAAATACATGAAAGGTCCATTTTCTTTGGCTACACCTTGACCAGATATGGGAAACTCTCCTTTATCTCAAGTGATGACTACTCACAAGAAACATTGAATGTAACCTTGCTATAGTTTGTTCTATTGTACAGAAAATATTCAAAGTTACTTTTTTCTCATCATTTACTTTTAAATTTTGATCATTTTAACTATATATGTGTGTATGTTCATGTTCAATTCAATTAACATCTTTAAGTACTTTATGTGTCAAGAATTGTTCTAAGTACTGGGCATCCAAATAAGAAAAAGGAAGAAAGTCCCCACCATCAAGGATCTTATAAACTAATGGGGGAAGAAAACATTTAAAAAGAAGCTAAAGTTGGATTGGTGGATGGGCAAGAACTACCAGTGTTAGAGCATGATGTTCCATGGAACCCAACCTAGCAGAATTGCTCCTGGGGAAACAGGGAAGAAAGAGACAGAGATAGAGATACAAAGACAGAGACAGATGTCACTTTGTTTTTAACTTATGAAAACTGAAGTTCACTCATATCCAATCTGCTAACAGGTTCCTTTTTGGCTAATAATACTCTTTTTGAGCAAATCACTGGATACTTCCATTGAAAATGACTATTCCTATATGACTAAAATAATGTGAAAGAATGGAAAGATCAAAATATGAATGCTTTCTGTGTTTTTCACCAAAGTTAGTACAGAATCTGTTAAGTCCTAAAATGACAATGAGCATACTTGGTCAAAAATTATCCTAGATAATTGATAAAATTTATAATAATTGTTAAAAATTCTATAAAATTGATGTTAATCTATGAAATAAATATTATACTGATTACTGAGACAGAGAATAGAGCAGATTAACAAAATAATAGACTAATTTCTCTAATAATTAAGATATCTTTCCTATAAAACCTTTGCAAAGATTAAAAAAATCTATCAACAACAATAAATCACCAAGGTCAACAGGAATAAATCTGCCTTGTGATTTAAGGATTGATTAATATTTAACTTTAGGTGTAATATTGACATAATTAATCTGCTTAAAAACATGTGCTTACATCAATAAATTTGTCAGAAGAAAATCCAATGACATTATTTTTGATTAAGAGCTGATAAAATCAAGATGTTGACTTATGTTATAGCATATAATATGCAATAAAACCTGCTTATCTATTAAAACTCAATAAAAAGAAAATAGAAAAATGCAAAAAAATTTTTCTCAAAATATAGTTGAGTAAATTTTAGTCAATAAGAAAAACAAATTTGACTACAAGAAAAACAGATATAGTTGAACATGTTATACAGCAAATTTAACTCTAATTTTTGTTTTTCCACAGTTACATATAATAACAAATTTTAATATTCAGTTTAAAACTTTTTAATTGTGGATTTTTTTTCCTTCTTCCCACTCCACTAAGCTTCACTGAGAAATCAAGTTATTTGATATAGGTTAAAAATATATAGTCATGCAAAATATTACCATAATAGTCATATTGTGAAAATAAAATAGTCCCTTCCCCAGCCAAGAAAAAGTAGAAAGCTCAAGTAAAGTCAAGTTTATTCTAAAAGGGTGTTTTAATCCTATTCAGCCACCATCAGCTGTCTTTGGAGATTGATAATATTCTTTATTGCAAGTCATTCAGAGTTGTCTTCAGTCACAGTATTGCAGAGGAAAGGTAGGTCATTCACAGCTGATCATCTTATAACATTGCTATTACTTTCTATATATTGCATTTCCTATTGCATCTGCCTATGTATGTTTTCTTCTTTTCTGAGAGAATTCTGTTTATCATTTCTTATAGCAGAATAACATTCCTTCATAATCACATACTACAATTTGATCAACCATTGCCCAACTGATGGGCATCCCCTCAATCTACAGCTTCCTGCTACCTGAAAAGAGCTGCTATCAATATCCTTAAACATATGGGTCCTTTTTCCTTCCATTTTTCATCACTTCTGAAATATATACACCTAATAGTGACATCGCTAGATGAAAGGGTAGACATGGTTTTAAGGCCCTTTGGGCATTATTCCAAATTGCTTTACAGAATTGCTGAATCATTTCACCACTCCTCCAACAATGCACTATTGTCTTATTGTCCCTATGTTCCCTCCAATAATTGTCATTTTCTTTCTGTTCTATTAAGCAATTCAATAGATATAAGGTAGTACCTCAAAATTTTTCTAATGTACTTTCTCCAATTAATTGTGCATTAGGTCATTAAGACATTAAGAGGGTCAAACTGGACAGGACTTTTTGCAATAAGGAACTCTTTACTAAAACTGAAGTAGTATTCTGTTACTTTACCCAAACCCCAGTCCTGACTGGAAGAACATAGACAAAGAAGAGAACTAGCAAACCAGAACTTGCAACCTCAGGGCAGTGGAGCAGTGTTCCTCCAGGGCAGGAAAGAGTGCTTATGGCCATTTGCAGACCAGAGCACACACCATTCTGGAGTTCTCCAAGTCAGTATAATTATAGATCCAAACTTTAGTTCATTCTTTTTAAATATTTTTTAATAATTTTTTTTGTAAGGCAATGGGGTTAAATGACTCGGCCACAGTCACACAGCTAGTACGTTTCAAGTGTATGAGGATGGATTTGAACTCAGGTCCTCCTGATGTCAGGGCAGGTGCTCTATTACTATGCCACCTAGCTTTGTCCTTTTTTAAATGATATTTTATTTTACCCAAATATATGTTAAATCATTTTGAAAATATATTTAAAAAATGTTTAAGTTCCAAATTCTATCCTTCCCTCTCTCCTTTCTTTCCTGCTTCCTTATCTCAAAGATAAGAGTGGTAGACATCATATCTAATTCTTTCTTTTATTTCTTCATAACTTTATTTATTTTAGGCAAGTCAAAGTGTGCTTCATTTTATTTTATTTATCCTTGGTTAAATATAAAAATGAATTTCAACAATCATTTTTATAACTTTGAATTCTCAATTCTCTCCCTTCTTTCAACCTCCAGTCCTCCTCATTGAGAAAACAAATTATTTATATAGGGTAAAATGTGCAATCATACAAAACATTACCATAATAGTCATATTCTGAAAAGTGCACCTCCCTCAAAAAAGAAAGCTCGAGAAAAATAAAGTTAATTTAAAAGATATTCTTTAATCACACATCATCAGTTCTATCTTTGAGGATGTATAGTATTGTTTATTATAAGTCTTTCAGGTTTCTTTTCAGTGACAGCTTTGCTGAGGAAAGATGTTATTCACAGCTAATCATGCTAAAATATTACTGTTATTTTGAATAAAATATATTTCCCATTGCATCTACTTATGCAAATATTTTCAGGATTTACTAAAAGGATCCTAAGCATCATTTCTTAAAGCAGAATAGTATCCCATCATAATCACATACCACAAATTATTCAGCCATTCCTCAAATGATGGACATCACCTCAATTTCTAGTTCTATGCTTCCAGAAAAGAACTGTTATAAATTTCCTTATTCAAATAGGTCTTTTGCTTTCCTGATTTTCATCTCTTCAGGAATATAGACCTGGTAGTTGCATTGATTATTAAGTCAAAGTATATATGTGGTTTCATAGTCCTTTGGGCATAGTTACAAATTTTTTGGAGAAATTTTGGATTATTTCACAGCTCCTCCAAAAATAAATTAATGTCTCAGTTTTCCTACATTCCCTGGAACATTTTTCATTTCTCTTTCTGAACTATTAGCCAATGAAATTGGTATAAGGTAGTACTGCAAATCGTTCTAATTTCATTTCTTCAAACAATAGTTATCTAGACTTTTGTTATGGTCATGCATAAGATTGATAATCTCAGCTGATAATTGTTCATATTTTTATCATTTATCAATTGGGAAATGGCTTTTATTTTTCATAAATTTAACTCAGTTCTCCATATTTGAAAAATAAGGTCCATATCAGAAAAATTTGTTTCAATATTTTTTCCCATAGTTACACTTCCTAACTGTATTTCTCTCCATTCTAAATCCCTTCACCTCTATTCATTCTATTTGTTCTCTCCTTTTACCTAATCCTTCCTCAAAAGTGTTTTACATCTAACTCCTTCCATACTCATCCCTCTCTTCTATCACATCCCCCCACCTGTCTACCATATCCTTCCTCTCCTGCTTTTCTCTAAGGTAAGATAGATTTCTATACCTAAATGAATTTGTATATTATTCCTTCTCTGAGCCAATTATTTTTTGGCAAGGCAATGGGGTCAAGTGACTTGCACTACATAATTTTTGAGTGTCTGAGACTGGATTTGAACTCAGGTTCATCTGACTTCAGGGCTGGTGCTCTATTCACTGCAACACCTAGCTGTCCCTCTAAGTCTATTTTAATGTGAGAAAGGCAAACTAACTCTCCCTCAAATCCCCCCCTCTCCCATTCCACTGTAAAGTATTTTCCCTTCATATGAAACTCTCCCTGTTGCTTTGAGTATTTGTACTTCTTCTAAATGTCCCAATAAATAAGATAGTTCTTATGGTTTATGAGTATTATCTTCTTCCCATGTAGAAATATAAGTAGTTAGCATCATTAAGTTCCATATTATTTTGCTTTCCTGCTTACCTTTTTGTGCTTCATTTGATTCTCATATTTGAAGACCAAAAATTTCCATTCAGTTTAGTTCTTTTCATATAGAAAATATGAAATGTCCAACTTTTCCCTTAAAAGAGTATGTACAGTTTTGCTGGATAGTTTGTTCTTGGTGGTAATTCAGGGACAGCTAGGTGATGCAGTGGACAGAGCACTAACCCTGGAGTCAAGAGGATAGGAATTTCAATCTGACCTCAGATACCTAACACTTATTAACTATGTGACTTTGGGCAAGTCACTTAACCCTGATTGCCTTGCATCCAGGGTTTTCTCCAGTCATCCTGATTCATATCTGGTCACTTGACCCAGATGGCTCTGTGGGAGAAAGTGGGACTGGTGACCTAGCACAGCACCCCCTCAGTCACATCTCAGTCATGTTATTGTCATGGCACCATTTGCTTCATGTCATAGTCTTCTTCAAGAATAAAATATAAAACCATTAAGAAACAAAATAAAATAAAACATAAAAATATCAATCTAATTCATATTGCAATTCATATTCTAGATCATAGTCCAATCCCTTAATGTAGAAGTTGAAAAATATTGTGTTATCCTCTCTGTGGTTCATTAATAATTAGATGTTTTTCTTCTGGCTGCTTGCAAAACTTTCTCCTTGACCTGAGGACTCTGAAATTTGACTATAATATTCCTGGCAGTTTTCATTTTGGAACTGTCAGGAAATGATTGGTGGATTCCTTCAATTTCCATTTTACTCACTACTTCTTCAGTATCAGAGCAGTTTTCCTTGATAATGTCTTTAAGATGATGGCTAGGCTCTTTTTTTCGATCATGGCTTTCAGATATCCCAATAGTATTTAAATTATCTTTCCTGGATCCGTTTTTCATGTTGGTTGCTTTTTTTAAGAGTTCACATTTTCTTCTAGTTTTTCATTCTTTTAGATTTGTTTTATTGTTTCTTGATTTCTCAAAAAAATCATCAATTTCTCTTTCTCAATTCTGTATTTTCAGGAATTATTTTCTTCAGTGTGCTTTCATATCTCCATTTCCATTTGACAAATTCTACTTTTTTTTAAGATATCCTTCTCTTCATTAACTTTTTAGACTTCTTTTTCTTTTTGGCCCAATCTGGTTTTTAAGATGTTATGTTCTTCATTATTTTTTGTGATTCTTTCACAATGCTGACTTAGTTTTCATCATTTTCCCACATCCCTGTCATTTCTAAATTTGTCCTTTAATTTTCCTTACTTAATTTTTAAAATCCATTTTGTGCTCTTACAAGGCCTGAGATCAATTCATATTTTTCTTGGAAGTTTTGAATTTAGAAACTTTGACTTTGCTATCTTTCGAGTGTGTATTTTAATTTTCTTTTTCACCATAGTAACTATTATTAGATTTTTTCTTTTTCTCTTATTTGCTTATTTCCCCGAATTATGAGTTGATTTTTAACTCTTCGTTAAATTATGACTCTATTGATTGTGATGAAAAAGGGTAAAAACATCACTTGTACAAAAATATTCATAGCATTCCTGTTTGTGGTGGCAAAGAATTGGAAATCAAGTAAATGTTCTTCAATTGGGGAATGGCTTAACAAACTGTGGTATATGTATGTGATGGAACACTAATGTTCTATTAGAAACCAGGAGGGATGGGAATTCAGGGAAGCCTGGAAGGATTTGCATGAACTGACACTAAGTGAGATGAGCAGAATCAGAAAAACACTGTATACCCTAACAGCAACGTGGGGGCGATGATCAACCTTGATGGACTCGCTCATTCTATCAGTACAACAACCAGGAACAATATTGGGTTGTCTTCAATGTAGAGTGCCATATGTATCCAGAGGAAGAATTGTGGAGTTTGAACAAAGACCAAGGAATCTTACCTTTAATTTAGGAAAAAAATCTGATATCTTATTGTCTTATCTTGCTATCTCTTATACTTTATGTTTCTTCCTTAAGGATATGATTTCCCTCTTATCACATTCAATTTGGATCAATGTATAACACAGAAAGAATGTAAAATATTGGCAAATTGCCTTCTGTGGGGGGTGGGGGAGGGAAGTAATATTAGAAGAAAAATTGTAAAACTCAAAATAAATAAAATATAATTTAAAAAAATTATGGCTCTATTTCCATGGTGGAGAACAAACTATGCCAAATTTTTGAGTTTCTTTGCAACTGTTTTCAAAGACACTTCTAAGTAACTGCAAGTTTTGAATTCTTCCTGGGTCTTGTGGTCTGAGGAGGAATCTGTACCACTCTCCTGTCTTGTGCTCTGGGTGGGTGACCATAAACATTCCTTTCTGCCCTGGAACTATGGTAATAACCTCTATTGTGTTTTTTCTCCTTTTCCTGGTACTGGGCTCTAGACTGTGTTCAAGATCTGAGTATGGACAAAGCAACAGAGTTCTACCTCATTGATAGTATAAAGACCTCTGCAATCTCCTTCTGACCCCCTTATGGTCCATGGGCTTAGAGCTCCAGAAGCAGCTGCTGCTTTTGGCTCAGTGACTCCCAAGAACTGCGCCTGATCTTCTGGAGTCTGGTCTGTTCTGTTAAAGTCTATACTGAAATGTGCTCCATTATCACCCAGGTGGAACACAGAATTCCTGCTGAACTTCCAAGTTGTCCTTGGTGGTCTCTGAACTAAAAGTCTGGAAACCAGCACCGCTCCTACTGATGCAGTCACACTGCTATCAGTTCCTAGATTACTAGGGCCAGTTATCTCAGGTTTGGCCCATGCTGCACTGCCTTCCTCTCTTCCCCTGGTGCAATAGACCCTTCCCACTAATCTTTTAAGTTCTTCAAACTAGAAAATTGTTTCACTCAGTCTTTTCATGGGTTCTGTCACTCTAGAATTTATTTAATCATTATTTAAGCTACTGGGGAGAAGAAGGTTTTGGGGGAGGCTTCAGTGAGTCCCTGCCTTTACTTTGCCATCTTGGCTCTCCCCCTGGCCTTTATCTCTTTTTTTGATTATTTTTGCAAGGCAAATGGGGTTAAGTGGTTTGCCCAAGGCCACACAGCTAGATAATTATTAAGTGTCTGAGGCTGGATTTGAACTCAGGTCCTCCTGACTCCAGGGCCAATGCTCCATCCACTGTGCCACCTAGCCACCCTTGCCTTTATCTTTCCATAAAAAAAAAAAAATTGTGTTATCCAATTTGGATATCAGCAAGAACCCAAATAAATCTATTAGGGAAAAACAGTCCAACTGACTGACATGAAAACCTTTTCTTTTACTGAATATTTTTACAATTCCTATAATTAGAGTACTTTTTCTGTGACTTGGATAATATCAAAGGGTAAATGAATTTATGAGGTCTAAATCATTATTTCCATGATTTAACCTGAGATTTTATTTCCCCAATAATACACACATACACACACAGATTTCTCAGGAAATTTCTCAATACATTTTAATGAGTGAATTTTTAAATAATCCTTTTTATACAATAATAAAAATAATTAATTATAAATGATAGTTTTGCATATAGGATGGGAGCATTTAATACAGTATTTTTGCTACAATCTATATCTATATATTTTCATTTAAGACTGTTCTGTTTCATGAGATTACCTTGTGACTTCCCTTTCCTTACCTGTCCAAAAAGATTGAGTTTAGGAAAATGACAAGCATTCTTTTAATTGTGATCACCATAAGCATAAACCTGTGATTACTGTTGATATACAATATAAAATCACCATGCCTATGCCCTCATAAAGACTAATGTTTAGTCACCTGTTTCATGTAGACTTACGTTTTCGAGATTATTTAGAAAAATCAAATCTAGAACTAATCAGAAGACAAACTAACTGGGTCACTTTTATGAAATTGAATATCTATAGAAAAAAAATCTTTTAATTTTACACAAAATAAAACTGTCTCTAATGTTGCTAAATGTGAGGAAGACATAGAAGACAACAATATATGCAGTAATAAAAATGAGGGCAATAGAGACCTCCCGGCTTTGGCTAAATACCCAATAATTTGTAGCCAGTGAGAAACTTCAAAAAAATACCTGGAGGAACCAATATCTAGAAAATATGTGATACAATGTGAGGGATGCTCATGAGGGATGATGGAGTATTCCAATAATACCCTTGAGATCTTAGGAGTTCTCTAATATAGTGAATTTGCAAATCTGGTATGGATGTTGCATTGGGAAGAGATCCGAAGGGGAGCAGAGGGGAGAAAATATTGAGAGGGAATGAGAAAGAACTATGCAAAGAAGGAAAAAGAGGAAAAGAAGCAAGAAAGAAAAGAAAGAAGAGAGGAAAGGAGGGAAGGGAAGATGGTTGTGAAAGGGAGGGTAGAGAGAGAAGCAGAAAGGGAAAAAAGTTTTATTACAATCAATAAACCTTCATTAATAACTCACTATTTGTTATTCATTGACAAAAGTAAGCAATCTCTGTTCTCTGCTTTAACTTCTGATAGAGACCTCTATAGAATAACTTAAAAATAAAAGCGGAGGGGTCAACTAGGTGGCGCAGTGGATAGAGTACCTGCCCTGGAGTCAGGAGGACCTGAGTTCAAATCCAACCTCAGACACTTAATAATGACCTAGCTGTGTGGCCTTGGGCAAGTCATTTATCCCCATTGCCTTGCAAAAAAACTAAAAAAGGAAGTAAATGAGGGAGAAACAGTTTAATGTAGAAGATTATTCTTCGGGTAGTTACTGAAAGCAGTAAAGTGCTCTATGACAATCTGTGCAAAAGCAGAGAGATCCTGGATGACATGCTATATGTGAGGAAGAACAAAGAGGCTGCTGATTGGTCCTGACCCTAAATCCTGAGAACGTGTGAGGCTAGACAGGTATGAAGAAAGGAGCAAGCTTATAATGGTTATAAATAATAAAAATAACCTCTAAAGGTTATAAATAATAAATACTTTTCATTTTATCCTATAGGATAAAGGGAATTATTGGATTTTATTAAGTGAAAAGTGGCATTTTAAAATTTATTATTAAGGGGAAAAATTCCTTTTTCAGTTTTGGTGAAGGTAGATTAGAAATGGAGAAGAATCTGAAGGAGAAAACGAATTAGAAAATCATTATATTAGTCAAGGTGAAAAATAACAAGGATCCAATTAATTTTTAAATTATGTGAATATTAAAAAGGTAAGTAATTTAATTTGTACTGTGTATGTAAAGATGTGTTTCATCATTGTTAAGGAATTCAAAATCAATCCATGTGCAATTATTAAGTCATATAAACTGCAATTAAAGTATTATATAGTTTCGTAAATATAGGTGCCCAGAGGTCAAGTAATCTAACTCAATCCAGGTCTCTGGTAGAATCACCTGCATTAAATTCAAAATGGACAATTGTGTCCAAGTGAAATAAAGAATACCAAAGGGGGGAAAAGTCTTTAATTGAGACAAAAGAATTATAGTTCAAGACAACAGTGCACCAAAGTACTGAAGTGTCAGAGATGGTAACAAAGGCAGGTTTCTTATATACCTTTTCAGGTAATCAAGCCTCTTGGAAGGCACAGCCTTCCAGAACTGGAAACCTTTTAAAATCCTGTGGCCTTTTGTGGTTCTTTTGCATAATAGCCAAAAGTCCAGAGAGAAGACTGGGGAGGTGTAGGGAATGGTGGTATCTGGTGATAGCTAATTCCAAGTGCAGTAACAGTTTCTAGGGAAACAGCAGGGAGTTTCCAGAAAAAGCACAATACTGCTTCCAACTAGTTCAACCTTACTCTGACCATGGGCTCAGGATCAGATAAACTCTTTGATGGCTGCATTCAACCATTGGCTTCCCAATCTATATTCCCCACTGATGGAGAAACATACATGTAGAAACTAAAAAATTCCCTTTTCTACATTTTCATATAGAAATATTATAATTTTTGTCTAATGTGTGTGTGTACAGCCAAGCTTATATAGGTTCTTCTGTTTAAATTATATCACCTTTCTCATCTCAACTATGTGCAAGAGGATGTCTCTTTTGATTTATTTTAAGCTTATTTTTAGGGCTCACATAAAACAAGCCCAATAATGGTGACTGGAGGAGAAAGAGAAAGCGAGGTTTAAGTCTTTTAGGAAAAGAACCTTGATCTTTCCCTTGTTCCTTTTCAGCAGGACCTTGTGAATTTCAGATCATATAGTTTAGATTTTTTTCTCTGCATGCTAGCATATGGAGAAAAATTCTAAACTGGATGATTTGTATGGCTGCTTTGGGGGGGGTGGAGACTACAATCAGAACCATTGAGAAAAATCATAATCAAAATTCCATTAAGATTCCAGTAGTAGTAATAATACACTGATATTTCAGGTAATAAAAAAATTTCTGCTGTCTCACAAAAACAAAGGATATCAAGAACAAAATACAAAACCCAATGAACTAACTTCAGAGGTTTGGAATATAATAAAATATACTGCTATATCCCCATGCAGCTCTTTGCAGTCAGGACCAATGGAGAATCAAACTCCAAGAAGGAAAAATTTACTTAAGTCCAAAAAGCATAAAATAAACAAAAAAATATGCAACAATAAACCCCAGGAAAGAAACCATGAAAAGCTTCTTTCACAATGTACATTAGGAGACAAGATTGAAAGCAGAAGTCAAATAAAAACGAAGAGAAGTTTTAGATCAGAAACCTAAAGCAAAAATATGTCATAACACCTTATTACCTACTCTATCAATGTTGTGTATATATGTATGTGTGTGTGTAAGTAAATTTAGAAATTTGAAAACTTGTTAGAAGGTAGGTAAGGGAGAAAGAAGACATAGGGAACTAAATAAAATATCTATCATAACAAAGTCCAAAAATGAAGGGTAATTAATTCCTAAAGTCTTTCAATTGGACAAGTTAGAAAGAGGGAGGGAGGGAGGGAGAGAGAGAGAGAGAGAGAGAGAGAGAGAGAGAGAGAGAGAGAGTTCTAAATTTTCGGATTTGTAAGATAAAGGGATTGGAAGTTAATTAATGTTAAGACCTAACCTTACCCTCACTTCATTTCTAAATCTTAAGTTTCTAGTCCCATTATGTAAAAAAGCAAATAAACATACAAAAAATAGAAGGTATCTTTATGTTGCAGGATACAAGAAATAAAGACAGTTCAATTTATTACTATTTAGGTATTATAAAGAAGAATTTCTGGACAAACAACATACATACATATGACATATAAATATATACCTATCTGCTTAAATGCTGAAAAATATGTTTTAGAAACAAGATTAATTCTCTTGAAAAACTCATCAGAGCGGAGACAAGATGGAGTAAAGGCAGGGACTTACCTGAGCTTTCCCACAAACCCTTCCAAATACCTTTAAAGGAGGCTAAACAAATCCTAGAGTGGAAGAACCTATAATAAGGGGAGAGAGAGGGAAAGGACTGTACAACTGGAATAAAGGAGGAGAACAGTGCTACATGGGACTAACTGACTACAATAATCCAGGAAATTGGCAGCAGGGATGCTGGGTCAGTGGTAGCTGTAGTGGTTTCCAGAACTCTCAGGAGACAGATTGCCAAGGACAATTTGGAAGGTCAGCAAGAAAAATCTGTCTAATCAGGGTGAGAGTGACCCAGCAGTACAGACCCAGCATCAATGGACCTGTAACAGTCCTGGGGAGCCCCTGAATCACTAGCAGTGGTAACTGCTTCCAGAGCTCTCAACCCCCATATGGTAAGGGGGTGAGAAAATTACAGGGACTTTATGCTATCATTGAGGAAGGACTCTAATGCTTTACCGATGCTCAGATCTGGTTTACAAACTTGAATAGGAGTCCAAAGAAGAGAAGGACCAATAGCGTAACAGACCTAGCTGCCAGAGGAGAGCAGGGACCCTCCTTATAGTTGTGGGGAAGAAATGAGTGTTTGTGGTCACTCAGAGTCAAGAGCACAGTCCAGGGGATTAGCACAAACCTCTCCTTAGAAAAAACTATTTTGGAAGACAACAATTTTCAGGTTCCTAGAAGAAAAGCTGAAAACAGTTGCCCCCCAAAATTCCCAAAGGTTGGGACAGTGCACCTTCCACCATAGAATCAGAGCCCTAACTTAAAATTAAGTCATAGGCTAGGGAAATGAGCAAACAACAAAGAAAAAAAATTAACCATCAAAAGTTTCCATGGTGATAAAGAAGATCAAACACACACTCGGTAGAAGACGACAAAGTCAAAGTTTCTATAGTCAAAGTCTTCTACGAATTGGGATCATGTCATGGAAGAGCTCGAAAAGGAATTTGAAAATCAGGTAAGGGAGGTAGGAGAAAAATGAGAGTGATGTGGGAAAATCAGGAGAACAAGACAGAAGCTTGGTTAAGGAGAAACAAAAAAATTCATCCCAAACTTAACATTTGAAAAACAATTCTGGGCAAAAAGAAATCCAAAAAAGTCAATTATGAAAAGAATGCCTTAAAAAGGAGAATTTGTCAAATGACAAATGTAGGACAACAGTGCAATGAAGAAAATGAGGCCTTCAAATATAGAATTGAGCAAAAGAAAAGTTGATGACTGCAAGAAACCAAGAAACAATAAAACAAAAGCAAAAGAATGAAAACTAGAAGAAAATGTGAAATAGCTCATTGGAAAACAACTCCAGGATAATTTAAAAATTATTGAACTATCTGAAATCCATGTCAAGAAAAGAATTTGTCATAATTTTTCAAGAATTCATTAAGTAAAACTGCCCTGATATAAGAGAAGCAAAGGGTAAAAGAAAAATTGAAAGACTCCACCAATCACCTCCTGACAGAGATTCTGAAATGAAAACTGCCAGGAATATTATAGCCAAATTCCTAAACTCCCAGATCAAGGAGAAAAAATGCAATTCAATAATTTTGGAACCACGTTCAGGATAACACAAGATTTAGCATCTCTACCTTAAAGGATCACAGAATTGGGAATATGATATTCCAGAAGTCAAAAGAACCAAGAATCAACAACACAGCATAAATGAGCATACTCTTTCAGGGTAAAACTTGGACATTCAATGAAACAGGGAACTTTCAAAGTTTCCTGAAGAAAAGACCAGAGATGAACAAAAATTTTAATCTCTAGAAATGAGACTCAAGTGAATTATAAAAAAGATAAACTAGAAAGGAATATCAGAAGGGACTTAATGATGTCAAACTATTCATATCCCTACAAGGAAAGATGATACTGACAGCTCATAGAAACTTTCTCATTTATCAAGGATGTATTTATAGACAGGACATATGTAGGAGTTGAATATGAAGGGATAATGTATTAAAAAGATGGAGTTAAGGAGTGAGAGAGCAATGTGCTGAGAAAAATGGAAAGGGGGAGGCTGAATGGAGTAAGTTATTTTTTAATGACAGAGGGAAGAGGAAGATTTTTCCAGAGGAGTGGAAGAAAGGAAGATAAGGAGGAGTGAATTAACATCACTCTAATTGAAATTGGTCCTGAAAGGGAATAAGGTACAAACATATTGGGTATAGAAATTTATTTTACCCAACAGGTAAGTAGGAAGGGAAGGGAAAGGGAGAAAGGAGTGGAGTGATAGAGGGGCAGAAAGATTGTGGGATGGAGTAGTCAGAATAAAAACATTTTTGAGGTGGTGTGGGGTGAAAGGTGAGAGAAAATAGAATCAATGGGAATTGGCAATAGGATGGAGGAAAATACAGTTAACAATAGTAACTTTTGGGGAAAGATAATGAAAAAAGTTTCTCTGATTAAGGTCTCATTTATCAAACATAGAGAACTGAGTCAAATTTATTTAAAAGAATTAAGAACCATTCCCCAACTAATAAATAACAAAACAAGTGACCCATTTTGGATGAGGTTATCAATATTCTCTATAGTCACATTAGGAAAAATTATATTCTTATTCACTATTGATTAGATAAACACAAATTAGAAGAATTCTAAGATACTATCATATACCTATTTATTATATTAGCTAATAGGACATAAAGGAAAAGTGATAAATGTTGGAGAGTGTGTAGGGAAAATAAGATAGGAGGAGTTGTGAAATGATTCAGTAATTCTGCAAAGAAGTTTGGAACTATGTCCAAAGTGCTATAAAAATCATGCAGACCTTGCTACCTAGGAATACCACTAATAGGTCTGTTTTCCAGAGGAGATGAAAAAATGGAAGGAAAGGGACTTATATGCATAATGATAATTATAGCTGCTCTTTTCTGATTGGAAGGAACTGGAAATCGAGGGGATGCCATCAGTTGTGGAATGATTGAAGAATATGTGATTATGATGAAATACTATTCAACTATAAGAAACGATGAACAAGATGTTCTCAGTAAATCCCAGAAAGTTTACATGAGCAGATGCAATGTGAAATATACTATATTGTGAATTAATGGCAATATTTTAGTATGATCAGCTTCTAATAACTTAGTTTTCCTCAGCAGTGCTGAAACAAAAGAGAACTCCAAAGGAGTTTTGAAAAGAATGCTATCCATTCAGGGAGAGAAAACTGATGCTATCTGAATACATTTTGAAACATGTCTGTTTGTCTTTTAACTTGAAAAAAAATGACAGCCACATTGGATAACTAACTATGATGGGATCAATTCCTTTCAGCAGTTCAGTAATTTAGAACAATTCTAAAAGACATGTGAGAGAAGATGACGCACATTCATAGAAAAGTCTGTATAATATGAATGCAGACCAAAACTTTTCCCTTGTAAATATGTTTAATTATTTTTCTTTTTCTCATTGTTTTCCCCTTTGGTTCTAATTACTATTTCACATTACAAATATGGAAATATGTTAAACCAGGATATACATGTCCTACCTATCTCAGATAACATGCTATCATGGGAAGGGGATAGGAAAGGAAAGAAGGTAGAAAAATGTGCAAAACTAAAGGTTACAAAAAATGATTGTTGAAAACTATTTTAGAATGGAATTGAAAAAATAAATTAAAATTGCAATATAAGGGGGAAATATTTTTTTTTAAATTCTGTTCTTCATTTATTTATCTCCTTCAGACAAATTTGTTGAAGCTCTTAAAGAAGATTAAAAAAAACTAATAGCCATGCTGCCTTCTAGGCAAAGAGAGCAAGCTCTTCTAACCAAGACACTGATCTCCTAAGAAGGAATCCTTATTCAGTAGAATTTCAGAATTTAGAAACCAGTTGATATAAGATCCTTTGTTTTTATTCAAATCACGAACAATAGAGTCCTCCCTGATTATTTCCTGCTTTCTTCCCTTTTCCATATACCATTTCTGCCAAACATGTAGCTATCTCTGGAAATGGAATTCCCCAAATGATAGAGGTGCATTTTCTAGTATTTTGTTGTTACCCAAGATTCTCAAGTGAGATTTGTAATGATATATTTTTGTTTTTTGTTTAAGTCCTGGCTAAGCTCTGGGGAATTTGTCCCTAAATACCTGAAAAATATAAACAGATCTCTTATGCAATAAATCTTAGAGGAAAGAATTGTTTTCTACCTCTCTAACAGTTTAGGAAGACTAATAAATATATTATGAGCTTTTATGAATATCAGAAATCAAGATTATCTTTTGATTCTACCACTAAGAATTAATTTTAGTTTATTGTGTATCTCAAATACATAATGATGAAACCATTTATATGGTATGTTGTTTGATTTTATTTTTTGTGTTTGGACAGGAGTAAAAAAATATTAGGTAACAATACAGCTTGAAGAAGTTGAAAGTTCAAGAAATTTGTTTGGTAAGTAAAGTGAATATAGTAGAATTTTATTAGTTTTTGAATTTTCATATATTTCATCTTATTTTGAATTATTAGAGTGTAACATAGTAGAGGCAATAAAGAATCCATGTTAAATTCTAAAATTCGGTGTTTGTAGTCTGCTTTAACATTTAGATTTCTGACATGAAGCTAATGAAAAATAATTTCTGTGGACCTGGAATTCTATCAGGAAATTAGAATGGATAATGCTTTTAAAAGCTAACTCACAGGGTTTCTGTATAGATAATATGTGATAATGTATGTAAAATGTCCATATGCCTTGCAAGATTTTATAAAAGGTGTTTTGGATGATAATGATTTTGATGATGTTCAGGAGAACTATTCCAACTGTTGGACAATGGTTTGAAGGACAGATAGAATTTTAAGTGAAAATTAAAATTATTTAGAAATATATAAATAAACACTCAGATGGACAAAAATAAGGTTTTGATATATAAGATTATCAAGAAATCCATTTGACTTGATCAAAAAAAAAACCCACATGCTTGTTGATATATAGAAAGAGGTATATATTGAGAAATAATAGAATACTGAACTGGGATCCAGGAACAATTTAAAACCCATCTGACTTTCAATATCCTTATTTAGAAAATGAAGGTAATTACCTTCTTAAGTTGACTTTTATTAATATCAAGGAAAGAAAAAAAATAATGATTTCATTTACTAATCTGTATTAACTTTGTCTGTATCATTGCCTTAGACCATATCCCTTCATTTAGATATTGATATTTTGTTAAATTTTGAAGTTGAAAGATAAAATAATCTAAATATTTAGAGAAAATTGTACCACAGTAGAAAATTTGAGAGGGAGGGAGATTCCAATCATCATTTATTTTTTATATTTGACAAAATTCTTTCTGTTATTTTTGTGAGCAAAATGAGAGAAATGAATTTAAAATATTTATTAGGAAACCCAGGTCTTTATTTTTTTGTATTTATTTATTTTTTTTTGCAAGGCAGTGGCTTGCCAAAGGCCACACACCTAGGTAATTATTAAGTGTCTGAGGCTGGATTTGAACTCAGGTACTCCTGAGTCCAGGGCCGGTGCTCAATTCACTGCACCACCTAGCCACCCAAAACCAAGCTCTTTAAATAGACAATTCATAAAATGATGGTTAATACTTCAATGCAAATATTGAACTAATTGTATAATGGAGATGTCCAGGGATGTTCATGGCCATGTGTTACTTGATATTATTAATGGTATGATATTTCAAGAAATAAATAATCTAATTCTCAAATGTTCAGATGGCAGAAACCTGTGTTGGATAAAGAATATGCTGATAAAATCAATATGTAGTCAGATTCAGAAAAGAACTTGACAGGCAAATATATTACATTGATTCCAAATTAATTAAATGAGTAGAAATAAATTTCTAATGCAGTGGATAGTTTTAAAAAGCTCACAAGACAAAGATAGAACAAATATATCCAGAAGGAAGTTTGTCAGGATAAAGTATAAGATCAGAGGAGTTTTGAAGTTAGAAAGAGGCAAAGTCAACATTTTTAGAGTGTGATATATCAGAAAATAAGAGTGGATGCTCTCAAAACTTAGTTTAATGTATTGGCAGTACAAATAATAATAATAATAATAATAATAATAATAATAATAATAATAATAATAATGTTTGCCCTTCAATTTTGAAGAATACCAAAACATCAAGAAGATCATGACATGGCAAGCACACAAATTGGTTTTGAGTGAAGGGGTGCTGAGCTAAACCATCAATCTTACTTTTTCCTCCAGAGCCATCTGGGTCCAGTGGCCAAATGAGAATCAGGACAACTGGATATGGCCCTGGATTCAGGGCAATTAGGCTTATATAACTTGCCCAAGGTCATACAGCTAGTAAGTGTCAGAGATTGGACTTGAACTCGCACCCTCCTAATTCCAAGGTTAGTGCTCTCCATGATGGAACTTTGTGATTCACTCTTTGTATTATGTGTTAGAATTGATACTGATAAAAGCTTGAGCATATTAAGATAAACTGGACAAAATTGCTAATGGGTCTCAGGATAAGTTTTTCTAAAAATTAGGTGAAAAAAATCTCGAGATGTCTAAATTAGAAAAGATGATATTTATATTGTGGCTACTTCAAGGACTTAAATAATCATCCTATGAAAAAATATTGAGCCTTTTCTACTTGAAAAATTGAAGTTGTGACTAGGGAAAAAATGTGGAAATTAGAAAGAGAGAGATAAGGCTCATAATGGGGGGGGGATGAAAGACATTTGCAACAATCAGAGTTGTTCAAATTTTCAATGAATTGTTATAGGACACAATGCATGTGTCCTCTCTTTGAGTTTCTAAGTTTGAATGATGCTTATCACTTAAGATATCAAAATTATAAGAGAGATCTGATTTGGTTTAAATATCTTCTTTTTCTCAAATATATTGAATTCCTGTTTATTGTGATTTTCTGATTATTCTTTTCCGTGGATTCAAATGATAAATACATTCCAGGACTAAGAGCTGAATCCATCAAATAATTGCCTTCCATTAAAATACAATGTGTTTATTAACAATAGGCTTACAAAGCTTAAGGGATAAAAGAAAAATAGGACTTTTTGAAATCTTTCATGCTTTTATTTTATTTTTAAAATTTTTATGGTTTATTTATTTTATATAACAATCTTGTTGTGAAAGTAAACATAAACCCTCTACCCACCAAAAAAAGATAGAAAACCGCAAGAGAAGTGAAATGAGAAAAAAAGTGCACTTTAGTCTGTGTTCAGATTCTAGTGACTCTGTCTCTAAGCTGAGTTGCCTTCTTTATCATAAGTCCACCAGAGAAGTTGCTTTGATATCACTATGTCTAGCTAGTCACTATGACTAGCTGTATTTCCCTCCATTCTAATCCTCTCCGCTGTCATTTATTCCATTCTCTCTCTCTCTCTCTCTCTCTCTCTCTCTCTCTCTCTCTCTCTCTCTCTCTCTCTCTCTCTCCTTTCACCCTGTCTCTGCTCAGTAGTGTGCTGTATCTGATTACCCTCTCCCATGATCTTTCCTCTCTTCAATCATATACTCACCCTTGCCATCCCTCCCCTGTCCCCCTTATCCCATCCCTTTCCTCTCATTTTTCTAAAGGGTAAGATTGATTTCTAAACCCTATTAAATGTGTAGGTTAGTTTTTTACTGAGTAACTTCTAATGAGAATGAAGGCTTGCTCATTCCCCCTTGCCTCCCCCCATTCCACTATGTTGCAAAAGCTGTATCTTTTATGTGAAATATTTTAGCCCATTCTACCTCTCCTTTCCCTTCCTCCTAGTGCTTTCATTTAACACCCATTGACTCCATTATTATACTCTATTATACCAGTTACTCAATTCCCTCCTGTGCCTTATATATTCTTCTTCTAACTGCTTTTATAAAAGCAAAGGTTCATATGAGTTATCAGTATCTTCTTCCCATGCAGGAATACACAAAATTCAGTATCATTAAGTTCCTCATAATTAGTCCTTTTTATCCCCTCTATCTAAGCTTCACCTAAGTCTTGTACTTGAAGATAAAACTTTCTGTTCATCTCTGGTCATTTCAACAGAAAAATCTGAAAGTCCCATTTTTCATTGAAAATCCAGCTTTTCCCCTAAAAGAAGATGTTCCATTTTGCTGGGTAGTTGATTTTCAGTTGTACCCAGATCTTTTGCCTTCCCAGAATATCATATTCTAAGCCCTATGAGTCCTTAAAGTAGATGATGCCAAATCCTGTGTAATCCTGACTTTAGAGTCAATGTAGTTGAATTGTTTATTTATGGCAGCTTGAAGTATTTTCTCTTTTACTTGGGAATTTGGAAATTTGGTGAAAATATTCCTGGGAGTTTTTCTTTGGAGATCTCTTTCTGCAGGTGACCAGTGAATTCCCTCAATTTCTATTTTACCCTCTTTTTCTAGGATCTCAGGGCAATGTTGCTGAATTATTTCTTGAAAAATAAAGCCTAGAATCTTTACTTGGTCATGACTTTCAGGTGGCCCAGTAATTTTTAAATTATCTCTTCTGGATCTGTTTTCTAAGGCAATTGTTTTTTCCAATGAGATATTTCACATTTGCTTCTAATTTTTGCTTCTTTCGGTATTGTTTTAATTGTTTTATGATTTTCTTGGAAAGTCATCAGCTTCCTTTAGATCCATTCTACATTTTGAAAGAGCTGTTTTCTTCAGAGAGCTTTTTTTATCTCCTTTTCCAGCTGGCCAATTCTGCTTATAAGGCATTCTTCTCCTCAGTTGCAGTTTGTGTTGCTTTTTTCCATTTGGCCCAAATTTTGGGGGAGGGGATTTTTTTTGAAAGGCAATGGAGTTAAGTGACTTGTCTATGGTTACATAGGAAGGTAATTATTCAATGTCTGGGGCCTGGATTTGAATTCAGTTTCTCCTGACTTCAGGGTGGTGCCCCTATACCCTGTGCCACCTAGGTGCCCCTTAAATTTGTTTTTTAATGTATTATTTTATTCAAATTTTTTTGTATTTCTTTCACCAAACTGATGACTTTGATTTACCTGATTTTACTTGCTTGGCTCTGATTTCTCATCCAAATTTTTCTTCTACCTCCCTCACCTGCTTTTTTAAAGTCTTTTTTGAGCTCTTCTATTGCCTAAGCCCATTTCCTATTTCTCTTGGAGGTTTTGGATACTTTCGGAGGCTTTCAACTTTTTTTCATCTTCTGAGTGTGTATTTTGATCTACCATGGGACAAAAGGCAGGTTCTTCTTTTTCTATGTTTGCTCATTTCCTCAGCCTAAGGCTGATTTACTGCATTTCCAAGGCTTTAAAGGGGCTTTGGGGGACACCCAACCGGCCCCCTTAATTCTTCAAAGGACTTATGAGAGTCTCTAACTGCTTCCTTGTCTGTGCTCTGGTCTGTTGATGACCACAGGCCCTCCCCTCTGCCCTGGAGCTGTGAGAAAGGTTACTGTTCCCCCTATGGTAGTGTCGGAGTCCAGACTGCAACCTGGATCTGAGTGTGGGCAAAAAGTAGAGTCCTGCCCCAGGGAGAACAGAAAGACCTCTGTAGTTTCTCCCCACTACCTTACTGTCTGTGGAAGCACTCGGGAAGTGCTTGAGTGGTTTCAAATGTTCCTGTTACAGGTTCCCACCATAGTATCGTTTCTGAGGCTGGCGGTGCTTGCCGTGGCTCTGTGGTCACTCTGATGAGGCAGGAGTTTTCTCACCACTCCTTCAAGCAGGTCCCAAGTCCCTTGGCCAAGAGGTATGGGAATCTCCCACTCTTCCAGGGACCCCAGGGCACTCCCAGGGACCTAGCTTTGACTAGATGATGTCTAAAATCTTTATGAACTTGAATTTCTATGGTCTAACTTCTGAAGTCTCTTTTTTTTTGAAAGAATAGCTTTTATTTTCAGTGTTCTAAGGTACCTCCAAGCTGCAATATTTTGTTTTCAAATCCATTTAAGTGTTGAGTGTCCTTCCTGCTGTGACATTTCTAACATTATTCAAAAGGAAGAAACAAATGAAAGAAATGTCTGTAGATATTTCCCTTTCAGACCTAGAGAGGTATATAAACCGACTTGACAGAACAGTGATGAGGGATTTGGAAGCATGCAAAACTTGTGTATTGAAGTAGGTTGAGAAACTTGGTCCTCAATGGAACAGAAAATTCAAGCAATTAGGTGAATCCCAGGATATCTGGTTAGAACACTGAGAGTGATCTCAATTTAAAAATATCTGAATTCAAATTTGCCCTCAATTACTAGTTGTACGAACTTTGGCTAGTCATTTAGTCTCTTTCTGGACTCAGCTTTTTTCACCTATAAAATTGGGGGTGATAATGGAAATCTTTCTTTTAAAGTTTTTATGAAGGGGGGAAGTTTTATAAAGCTTTTTGTGGAGGGGAAATTTATAAAGTACTTTGTAATCTATGCACATATTTATATATCTACATGTATGTGTATATGTATGCATATGTGTATGTAGATATAGATAGATGTAAATATATACACACATGTATAGATGTGGGGAAGTGGGGATTTGTATTATATATTACACATTTGTGACTCTTTTAATAATTATAATTCACACAAAATATATACATATATAGTTTGTGTGAACTATAATTTATATGTATATATATATATTTATAGAAAATATTTATATATAAAATATATAAAAATATATATTTTATATATATATATATATATATATATATATACATTATACATATATTTTTAAGAAGACCTGATGACCCTTATCATCAATGTACCAAAAGAGTAAAAGTTTATAATTCTGGGGGGCTTTAATACTAGAATGGGCTCAGACTACCAGACATGGGCAGGGGAGTCCTTCAGGGGGATGGAGTTGAAAAACAGCAACAGCAATGGTCACCTTCTATTTTCTACTGAAGACTTGGTGCATCTAATGACTTTCTCATCACAAACACTTCTTCCCATTTAC